>NW_019947495.1:0-21716 GCF_002910315.2 Salvelinus sp. IW2-2015
TTTACTTTAATTCATATTATTCAAAGTCTGGGTTTGTTAAGAACGGGTTATAAGCAGGGGCTCCATTGCGGAATGAAAATTGATAATACTCAGAAACGTTGTTTTTGTCGTTGAAATTTACAGAATGTATTTGTATTACTGTAGTTGTTGTAGTAACACTGATAATTATCCATTACATATAACCAAATATGTGACAGGGAAAAAACATCTTAAAGTAGCCGATGTTTACTTAACAGGTCATTCTGCCCATTAGACCATTTGTATAATGTTCTTAGTCTTAAGCGGTTGTTAGAGCACAGCATGGCTGGAGAAAGTTTTGATTCTTAAACAACAGGTCCTTCCGTTGTCTTTGAAATTCCAGGCTGCTTACATAGTTGCCCATGCCCACTTTCCTGCACAGTTGCCCCTTCAGACATTACAAGCTGCACATAAAAACACGGCGGACATCACAGACACATTGGACAGTGAATTAGGGGTCCCCAAAAGGAGACAGAGCAAATCCAAATTAATACACTGTATGTTCTTTGATGTTTCTCCACTGATCACTGCAGAGATGTCAGTCAAAATTATTTTATTTGCAAGACTGGAGTTGAGGGGTATCAACGCAATGGTCATTTAACTTAATTTCATACGTTCAACGCTTGTCTTGCTAATAAATATAAAGTATGAGATTCAACCAAAACATGAGTTCAACAATGTGAACAGTTCACAAATGTCTCCTAATAGTCTAGATTTGTCTGTATTGACATTGTTGCTGAGATTGTTGTCAATGGTTCAACACGCTGAGATGACATCAAATATATTTCTCAGTTGTTGTGTCGGAATCTCCCTCCAGAGCATTAGCCCCATCCCCTTTCAACGGACCTATTTCCTACCTCCCCCTCTACCGGCCTGTGAGAAACTGGCAACATAGTTTAACAGATTCCTCTTCCTGAGGAATGTTGCCCTTTGATTTTAATAGTCATAAACCCTCTGTGTCCAATGGTCCCATAACTATCAACAGAATGGACGGACTGTTGTAGAGAAAGGGACATTAGAGAGGTGTGTCTTGTGTTGTCCACTGAAACTTATCCATAATTATTCCATATTGATTCTGCTCGATATCCGCAAAGCCAGAGAAACTCCAGAGTTTGGGACTGAAGGTTTAATCTTAAACTGACACTAATAGCAAAGACCTATATTATCAAAATCATAAACATATAAGTAGGAATTTAGCCATTTTGCTCAGTAAGCCAGTGCTGACATTGTTAGCCATGGTTAGTTTGAATAGCACAATTCAGCTCATTCACTTGTTGTGTTAGTTGATGTATGACAAGCAGCTATGACGAGGTCTATTACAGGCGTGAGCGTTTGCAACAGATGAGTGACAGCAAAAGTCCTTTTACCCTAAGGGAATCGTTGTCCTTGTCAAAGGCTTGCACGAGAAAAAACAACCAAGGGTTGTTCTGTCAATTCACAATGTCAACACATCATGTACAACCTATCGGGAGACCTATCATTTTGGGACTCGTAACCACTCAGCTTGTTTCAGGATGAGCACCCAATTGAATACAGTCACCATCATGATAACATCTCATGTCATATGTGCAAACTTCAAAAGTTATTGCACATATTTCCTTTAGTCTGTAATATAAACAGCGGGCTAAACCGTTGGGCACTAAACTATAATGTTTCAACATTGTGCCCCGGGGAAGGAAGACACAACAAACCGAGTTTTATAAGGTCCAAATGCAGCCATTGTAGTCTAAATAGTCAAAATCATGTATCTGTAAATAGGGTAACATGAAATAAGTACCTTAACTGTGATGTTTTAATTACAGCGCTTCAAAAAAACATTCACAATAATTGCTTCTTAAGCAAAAGAGACCATTTCTCAAGAAAGATATTAGCTGAGACCTTCGGCGGAGTGTTCTGAGTCGAGGAGGGAAAACAAGAAAATAGCCTGTTTGCAGAGAGGTGTTGGAACTCTCGTTTTTTTATTGGTGCTAGGTAACGGGAATTTAACAGCGCATGCAATGTCCACCACGGAAGGCCAAAACCCATAACCACCAGAAACAGCTGAAAATGTCAGGATCGTCTCTCTCACATGCTCTTACACTAAAGGGGCCAGTCTATTAATCTTTCCAAAATGTACACACGTGTTATTCCAAATGCATAGTGTGGTAAATATATAAAAATACACAGAAATATCACGTTTTTTGACCTGCAATGGGCCTTTAAAAAGTGGTGGAGCAATGAACTGAAAGTTAGAAGTAACTTTGGTGTGATGTTTGTGTGTTCCTGGGATGTGAATGACGTCCAACATGTCAAATAGACTACTGGAGTCTCATGGGAAACAGTCTACTACCAACAGCTGGGCAGTGTGCTGATGGAAGAGGAGAAGAGATCATGTTACCAGTGTTTATGTTGTGATCTAGAGGACGCTCTATTAACAGAGATTCACCATGTTAAGAACATTGTTTTATCTGTGACGGTGAATCTGGAGAACCAGACCCTAAAGCCAACCTGCCAAGGGGAGATGACAGTCACGTTTTCTTTCTCACAGCTACGGTCGGTGGAAGGGACAGTAGACTGGTTCATGTTTCAGTAGGACTTAACTTGCAAAACGTTTTACAAATTATGAGCGTTGTTATTGGACAAGTTCAGGCATACCTCCCCTTTTCAAAAATCAATGGAATTTAATTCTACTTGAACACAAGCTCAGTCAGAGTAATCCTACAGTCAGAGTCTGGGTTACATTAAGTCAATTAATAATCTTACTAGCACCCAGCTGCTTATTGCATTGGCATCTATGGGAAACCACCCTTAAGCAGACCGGAACTGCACATTAGTTCTTTTCAGTGGTTAACGGACTGAGTGAAACTATTTTAATTATCACCATTTTTGCCACTGTCTTCCCTCTTCCTGTTGGACTCCCGGAAGCGTACACCTTCCCCCCAGAAGGCTACCCCTTGACTCCCCAGAAGCTACCCCTTGACTTGCCAGGACGCTACCCCTATGACTGCCAGACGCTACCCTTGACCTCCAATCGCTACCCCCTTGACTGCCACGACCAACCCTTCGACTGCCAGAGCTACCACCTTTGACTGCAAGATGCCCCTGAGCAACGCTACCCCTTGACTGAAAGATCCCCTACTCAGGACGCTACCCTTGGACTGCCAGACGCTAACCCCTTGGACTGCCAGACGCTAACACCTTGACTAGCTCAGCACCCTGCATAAGCCAGAATACCTTGACGCCAACCACCGACGCCAAGCTACCCTTGACTGAGCGCTTACCCACAGCGCTACCCCTTGGACTTGCCTAGACGCTACACCTTGACTACCACTATGCCAGACGAAGTCCCCTATGGTTCATCAATTATCGCATGTTCTGAACAAACGCTAACAGACTGGGCCTAGTACGACCTAACTCACCTCGACTGGACAAACTGAGCGCAACCAAAAAGACCTGACTCAGTATGTGCACTACAGTGTCGACCCTAATGGGTCAAAACGAGTCAATATTCAAACGATTAATAAAAATAGAGATCTGAGAGAGAAAACATTTAAGGATTCTACATTGATATTTTTTCTATAGTTAAAAGCTTAATAATAGAAAGCCAGTTAAGCTATGTTTTATGTTATTTCTAGAAAATGACCTTGATTCTCTCAATATGATACAGGACACGGTTGTACCATCATAAATGGATAATCATAATGAATGCAGGCATCCTCTGTGAGGTCGGGCGAAGTCTTCAAAAAAAGTGTCCTTTGGACTATCAAGTGGGATGTTTCGCTCAGCCATCAGAGGACACCAGTGAACACAAGCTAAGTGCTTTAGCGGCCGATGGTGGACACTAACGGAGCAAATCACCAGGACAGAGTCAGGTGAGGGCTGCATAAAGAGAGTGCTGTTTGAGGTGACTTGTTGAGACAATGGGGCCGCTTTTCACAAATAAAACACAACGCTCATCAAAGAGCCTCCAACTTGTACTTTGGCTTTGGGTCGTCCAGGTGTTTTAGCTATAGCAAAAGAGGACACGGGGACATCTGACCTGATGATAACAAAGCTGTAACTATTAGGGGTATAGTCTACACGTAGTCTACATTCTCTCCTCTTCCAATGGTGGAAGCACTCTATGTAAGTAGTTGTAGCGAAACTCCACCACATAGTGGATGGTGAAATGTTTTTTCTTTTTTAAAAACAAACAGAATGCATAAATAGATTTTGGTTTCATAATAAAAATGCCAGTGGCCAACTGAAAGCATCAAGTCTGAGGATGGTATCAGGACTAACCATGCATTAGATAGATTATCTCTAGACTCCAGAGACTGATAAGACTATCGCTCATGCCTGCATACACCGTGCATGGCCAAACAATCACCTCAAGCTGAGGGGAAATCTAGTCACAATCAACTTTTTGGGGGGGGGAGGCGGAGGTTGGACGCTTTGATAATTCCTTTGCTTTCTCATGCTTTGCATCATGTTACCGTGGTACAGTACAGTCGCGTTAAGATCTTCTTCCAGCTTTGCTCAGGTTACCGGACAGTACATACGAGGCGTAGCATATTACAAAATGGCTGTCCTTCCATTGAAGGCCAGAAGGGTTAAACATCTCGCTATGAATCTTAGTCTAAAAAAGTTCGTATAGTAAAATGATTGTAAAGCACGAGAGTAGTCCTGGACAAGGAACAGCGTCTGAATGCTAGCTCAGTTAATACTTCTGGAGATTTGATGTTCGATGTCCCCCTTTAAATCAGACTGGAGAAGGCCATAAAGAGATGACATCCAGCTTGTCATGGTTGAGAGTATGGTTATTGCAACGTCTCTGGTCCCGGAAAGAAAAGTAGCTTGTTCATTTTTGGCCATTTTCCGTTAATTTTACACACGAATCCCCAATAGTTAACCATCTGACATAATGGACGTTTACACTGTTCTCACCGCTTTCATTGACATTTGATTCAAGACACCATCTTCTCATTTGTGTTTGAATAACTGTATATTGTTTGTATTAAAGATACACGTGTGATGCTACATATCTTCATGAAGCCCTACACCAATCCCTAGTTTTAGGCAAAACTATACTGAACCAAAATATAAAGCAACATGTAAAGTGTTTGGTCCCATGTTCTCATGAGCTGAAAAGATCCAGAAATCTTTCAACGCACAAAAGCAACTATTTCTCTCAAATTGTGCACAAAATTTGTTCACATTCCTGTTACTTAGCATTTCTCCTTTGCCAGAAGATAATCCATCCACCTGAACAGGTGTGGCATATCAAGAAGCTGATAAAACAGCAATAAATCATCCCATTGTGCTGGGGACAATAAAGGCCCGCTTTTTAAAATAGTGCGCAGTTTTTGTCACATCATACACAATGATCACAGATATTTCACGTTTTGAAGGATGGTACAATTAACATGCTGATGCAGGAAATGTCCACCAGATAACTTTAATGTTAATTTCTCTACCATAAGCCAATAAAACACGTGAGATTTTAGAGAATTTGGCAGTAGTCCAACCGGCCTCACCCGCAGACCACGTGTAACCACTGCCAGCCCAGAGGACTCCAACATCACGGCTTCTTCACCTGCAGTGTCCGTCTGAAGAACCAGTCCAGCTGATTGAAACTGAGGAGATTTATTTCTATAATAAAGCCCTTGTAGGGGAAACTAATTCTAGTTAGCTCAGCCTGGACTACCCAGTGGGTGAGTTATTGGCACCAAGAGAGGGTGGGCAACTATGCCCTCCCCATTAGACCACACCCATGGCTGCAACCCTGGGGGCACCCCAGTAATTGTGATACTCCATAGATATGGCCAGTGAATTTATTTCATTATTTACTGATTCCTTATATGAACTGTAACAAATTATAATGAAATTGTCGCATGTTGCGTTTATATTTTTGTTCAGTATATACATGCTCATGGGGCGGTGGGGAGGAGGTGTGACCCTTTCTAATCCAATGAGATACACCTCTTCGGATAATAGTTTCTGCCCATGAAGTGATACCTCTTCTTGTGTCTCAAGCATTCATGTTCGAGAGCCATACGTTCTGTGTAGACACTTTAAATTTGTAAGCAGCATTTTTCATTTTTTTATCCCATCCATCTTCCCTGCTAGAGAAAGACACACTCATGCCGGGAAAGTATTTTTCAACTTGCGAAAAAAGTAATGAGGCTGAAGTCTTTGACCTGTGTGGAAGCAGTGCAAGTGGATGCTGGAAGGATCCTTTGGAGGACTGCTAATAGCAAAGCCCTGCTGAATTCGTTCCCTTCCCCCCGGCAGAGATCTATAGGACATTACAACTCAAATAGAAGAGTCTGAAAAACAGTCATTGACAACACAGGTGAGGTTGATTTGTGGTCAGAAGCAAAACATTGTAACTGTGATCTGACTGGATTAAACCACGCTCTGTCTATACACCACAAGACTGTGTAGCCCGCTGCAGAAGCTTTGGGAGCTTAATACTAGTCGTGAGATTGAACCTATATTAGGGCTTCGAGTGGCGCAGCGGTCTAAGGCACTGCATCTCAGTGCTAGAAGGGTCACTACAGACCCTGGTTCGATTCCAGGCTGTATCACAACCGACCGTGATTGGGAATCCTACAGGGAGGCGCACATTGCGTCCAGGTTTTCCGGTTCGTTTTGGCCGGGTAGGCCGTCATTGGTAAATAAGAATTGTTCTTAAACTGCCTATCCAGTCAAATAAATTTAAATATTACAGTGCAAGCTGTGTGAAGACATTGAAACGCTCTGTGTAACCCATGACTATAGCCTGGCTTTCTCTCACTCTGTGTAAATCCATTCCATGACTATAGCCTGGCTGTCTTCTCGACTTCTGTTGTATAATGACTGACTGGAGACACCAGAACATGAAACTGTCAGAGGTCACATAAACACAATCTTCTTTCTATAACATCAGGGGAGAGAACATCCTGTACGTGTGTAGTACCTCAGTAATATAGTCAGTAGGACTACTACTCCAGTGTAACATAGAGTCAAGTAGACTACTACTCAGTGTATATAGTCAGTAGGACTTACAACTCAGTGTAATATAGAGTACAGTAGGTCTACTACTCAGTGTAATATAGAGAGTAGTACTACTACTCAGTGTAATATAAGTCAGTAGATGACTACTCAGTTAATATAGTCAGTAGGACTACTACTCAGTGTAACTATAGAGTCAGTAGGAACTACTACTCAGTGTAATATAGTCAGTAGGACTACTACTCAGTGTAATAATAGAGTCAGTAGGATACTACTCAGTGTAATATAAGTCAGTTAGGGACTACTATCAGTGTAATAGTCAGTAGGACTACTACTCAGTTAATATAAGTCAGTAGCGACCTACTACTCAGTTAATTAGAGTCAGTAGGGACTACTACGCTGAGATGTTATAGTAGAGTCAGTTAGGACTACTACTCAGTGTATAGTAGAGTCACTACTCAGTGTAATATAGAGTCAGTAGACCTACTACTCAGTGTAATATAGTCAGTAGACCTACTACTTCAGTGCAATATAGAAGTCAGTAAGAACTTACTACTCAGTGTGAATAATCAGTGGCGTAGACTACTACTCAGTGTAATAGAGCAGTAGGACTACTACTCAGTGTCATATAGATGCAGTAGGCCTACTACTCATTGAAATATGAGTCAGTAGGACTACTTTATCTCAGCTGTAAATATGTCAGTGGACTATACCCAGTGTAATATATAGTCAGTAGGACTACTACTCAGTGTAATATAGTCAGTAGAACTACTACTCAGTGTAGTAGAGTCAGTAGGACTACTACTCAGTGTAGTATAGTCAGTAGGACTACTACTCAGTGTAATGTAGTCAGTAGGACTACTACTCAGTGTAGTATAGTCAGTAGGACTACTACTCAGTGTAATGTAGTCAGTAGGACTACTACTCAGTGTAATATAGTCAGTAGGACTACTACTCAGTGTAGTATAGTCAGTAGGACTACTACTCAGTGTAATGTAGTCAGTAGGACTACTACTCAGTGTCATATAGAGTCAGTAAGTCTACTACTCAGTGTAATATAGTCAGTAGGACTACTACTCAGTGTAGTATAGTCAGTTGGACTACTACTCAGTGTAATATAGTCAGTAGGACTACTACTCAGTATAGTCAGTAGGACTACTACTCAGTGTAATATAGTCAGTAGGACTACTACTCAGTATAGTCAGTAGGACTACTACTCAGTTTGTGCTCTCTTTCGATACCTCTCCCTCTCCATTGGATCCAAAGATCTTGTTTTGCAACAGTGAATGTCTACATATAAATAACTACCCTCCTGGGATTGAKTYGACCTATATATAGCCTATAACCCCAGATGTACRATAAACATGGTCAAAGCATGATAAAAGGATGCTCTATAGTTAGATGCAACTGTTTGACATATTGCCTTTACAGAGTAACAGAGGCTAAATATTTCCATGACTGCGTTTCACGCTTCTGCCCAGTCTTTCCCTGATTGTGTTTCTATACAAAGTGTTGCTGTACAAAGTCAGGAAGCTGCCTGCCCTTTGAGATTTAGTAAGGCCTTGTTGAGATACACTATATATAACAAAAGTATTTGGACACCCCTTCAAATGAGTGGATTTGGCATTTCAGCCACACCGCTGCTGACAGGTGTGTAAAATCGAGCACACCGCCATGCAATCTCCATAGACAAACATTTGCAGTAGAATGGCAAAAATGAAGAGCTCAGTGACTTTCAACGTGGCACCGTCATAGGATACCACCTTTCCAACAAGTCAGTTAGTCAAATTTCTGCCCCGTAGAGCTGCCCCGGTCAACTGTAAGTGCTGTTATTGTGAAGTGGACATGTCTAGGAGCAACAACGACTCAGCCGTGAAGTGGTAGGCCATACAAGCTCACAGCACGGGACCGGTGACTGCTGAAGCGCATAGCGCGTTAAAACCATCTGTCCTCGGTTGCAACACTCACTACCGAGTTCCAAACTGCCTCTGGAGCAACGTCAGCACAAGAACTGTTCGTAGGGAGTTTAATGATAGGTTTCCATGGCCGAGCAGCTGCACACCATGCGCCAATGCCAAGATCACCATGCGCAATGACAAGTATCGGATGGAGTGGTGTAAAGCTCGCGTCATTTTACTCTGGAGCAGTGGAAAGCGTTCTCTGAAGTGATGAATCACCGCTTCACCAACTGTACAGTTTGGTGGAGGAGGAATAATGGTCTGGGAATGTTTTTCATGGTTCGGGCAGGGCCCTTAGTTCCGTGAAGGGAAATCTTAACACTACAGCATACAATGACATTCTAGACGATACTGTGCTTCAAAACTTTGTGCAATAGTTTGGGGAAGGCCCTTTCCTGTTTCAGCATGACAATGCCCCCGTGCACAAAGCAAGGTCCATACAGAAATGGTTCGTTGAATCGGTGTGGAAGAATTGACTGGCTTCAACGAAGCCCTGACCTCCCCGCCATCGAACACCTTTGGAGGATATGGAACGCTGACTGGCGAGTCAGGCCTAATCGCCCATCATCAGTGCTCGACCTCACTAATGCTCATGGCTGAATGGAAGCAAGTCCCCGCAGAAATGTTTCAACATCTAGTGGAAAGCCTTCCCAGAAGAGTGGAGGCTGTTATAGCAGCAAAGGGGGGAACAACTCCATATTAACGCCCATGATTTTGGAATGAGATGTTCGACGAGCAGGTGTCCACATTCTTCTGGTCATGTAGTGTACGTGAGATACACCGGCCACTGGGCATTTCTCCAGCATCATGCTTTGGCATAAACTTGATGTAGTTTTGCTTTAACACATTTCAATATTTGTTCATCACAATCTCTTCATAAAGACCTGCTCAACATAAAATGCATATCATAAAACATAAAAAATGTATAGGATTCTGTATACTTCGATACAGAATAATTGTATTGATTCTGTACTATTAACTTTGATTAAAACATTTGACTAGTCATTAATGCAGTTTAAGAATGCAGTAGTAGCAATCTATGTTATAAAAAAAGAAAAAACATGTACATTGATTTGAAAATGTGAATAGAAGCTCACTATATACTATAACAGATAATACTTTGGATCATATGTCATAATCTAATTAAATTAATTACGAAATGTGATGTTATCTAAGCATTTATTCAAGATTTAAGTTAAATATCCTGATCTTTGTCTTGAATAATATTTTCAGCTGATGGATCATTACCGTTATGCATTATACAGAAGAGCATTTTAAAGAAAACAGACATGGGAAATATTTAGCCTAAAGAGGCTTTTATTGAATATCAGCTTTCTAAAATTCAATTCGGCTAATAAAAGAGAATGTTTTATCAGTGATAATCAATCGGTATTAGGCTATATAAAACAAATATACAACTGACAATTAAATAATATTAGCCAATGATACAAAAATATATTTTTCTAATTAAAATGGCCTAAAATGGCCTATATGTCACAAATATTAAGGCCTATTCATTTGGTATAAATACTAAAGTATCTCAAATAACTGGCACAAATAATAGGTTTACGTTCGATGTTTCTGTAATTCATGGCTGTTTAAAAAAAAAAATGTTAAGTCAATTGTATCCAACAACACTGAAATTGTATATTAAATAATCTTCTTTTTTTTATCATGAAAAATATTCTCAGTCATTATTTAAAGGATAATTTGATTTGACAAGAAAATGATACTCGAAATGCATGTCAAACAACCATACCTTGAGATGTATAGGTCTATAATAAAACGTGTGGATGCTCATTTTATAGGCAGACAAAAAGAGAACGTATGGGTTGATAAAATATGTTCTATTGCTCATGGTCTCCCATAGAAACGGTGATGCAGTTATGAAGGGGCTGGGTTTGACACCAGCTGAGGCGGATCTCCAACATGATTACAGCACACACAGGGCTGGAACATAATTGATGACCTAATTGCAAAACAGGGGAACGACCGCGGAGACCGCGCTCCACTGAAAAAGTTTACTTGTTCTCCCACCAGATTCCCCAACCAAACGCAATTGATGTGAGCAGAGGTGCATTCGAGCACTTCTTTCCCACTGTCGCACCTTCACACTGCACTTATCCACCTTTAAGTTTATTTTTATGAATGATTATCTCTCGCAATACATCTTTGGATACCTCGGCTACACCACGAACTCACCTCGGCACATCTTTCTTGAAGTCTAAACGCCACCAAGACTTCTTCAACCACAAGCGCACTTGGAAAATACTCTGAACTTCACATTTCTTCTAACTGACGCTGAAGTAAACCTCAACATGTCTATCACAAGTCTGAAGTCTGATTCCGAGACGAATAACGTTTCCATAGAAGAGGAGGTAAGAATATGGTCTTTTTTGTTGTCAAAAGTTCTGTATCATAATGTCTTTGTTTGGAACCGGTTGTGAGCGTGGCTACGAAGTCTAGTCTGGAAGAGATGTAGAGTAGCCTGCAAATAGTTTTGCTCCCCAAATGTAGGCTAATTAATGATCAACTGATTCAAAGCCCATTGCACGAGAATAAGTGTGTGAATGTGACGTTCCCTTTTTAGGTATGGTTTTTTAAACAAAGTCGTTCGAGTCCATTGGATCTCTGAAAAGGGTGTGCCTCCGTTTTTATAAATGGACGTTTACATTTTGTAATCGCAAGTAACACAGGATTGTGTATTTAATTTTTTTTGCGAGACTTGCTGTCTTTAAATTAGGCCTACAGTAGATTGTTGTTATGGCCATGTGAAATATTGGTTTAGACTATAGCCTAATTGCAATGACATTTGTGCTGAATTTCAGGATTTTATTTGCTTTTAAACTCCCAAATCTATAAAATTACAATTGTAGATCTATAGGTTATACTTAATTTTAACATTCGTTTTTCAAATCCACACTAGGCCTAAGAATTTCATTGTTCTGTCCTGTCGCAGTATGGACAGACCCACCTAATTTCATATACTGCGGATCAACTTCATCTCACACGATCGGCACCTAACAGAACCTGAGACTCTTTATGCCATAATACACATTTCCGATCCTTATCTGATTGTGGCAGTAAAGAATGTTAAATGTATTTTAATCTTGCAGTGTAATTTTAAAATTTCTTCTGTAGGCCTACAGCAAGTGGATTGATGAATTGCCAAAAGGACTCAATTTAATTTACTTTTATTTGTATTTAACTAAGCAAGTCAGTTAAGAACATTCTTATTTTACAATGACTGCCTACCCCGGCCAACCCTCCCCTAATAACCCGGAAGATGCTGGGCAATTGTGAGCTGCCCTATGGGACTCCCAATCACGGCCGGTTGTGATACACCCCGGGATTTTGGGAACCAGGGTCTGTAGTGATGCCTCTAGCACCGAGATGCAGTGCCTAAGACCGCTGCGCCACTCGCGAGTCTTTATCCCAATCACTTATTTAATTTTGATCCAGATTTCCGCCCTATTCCTTTAGGTATGGTTTTATTGCCTTTGCCTTGTATTATTTAGGCCTACACACACTTGATGCATTTTTTATTAACCTTCAACATTCACAATTGTCCAAGAAACCATATTGTTCAGAGTTTAAACCAATTAAAATCATTACATGAAATCTGTTTACAGTGAAGCTTATCTTCTATTCCCTAGTCAGATGTTCTAATTAGTCCAATGAATTTGTCTAGATGGGATGTGGCTTACAKTACGTGCCTTAAACTTGCATGCGAGTTCTGTCGCCGGAGCACCTGAAATGTTGGAGCCGGGCTGTGGTTCGCAGGCGCGGGTCAAAGGAAGGAAATGGTGTCACACTGTGCACTGTTGTCCRCTGCTGTTCCTCTGGCAGTCCATTGTRCTGCACGGGCCTCCCCACAGTGGGACCCAATGGCCCTTCTGTAGGCCTGTTTATTTCCTCAGCCACTGCAGGATCCAATGGACAACATTACAGGCCCATGTTTGWTGAATTCGCATGTGGAAATCCAACCCTTTCCYCCTCACTAAATAATGGCWGCATTTACACAGGCAGCCCAATTCTGATTATTTTTTWWAAATGTATTGTTCTTTTGACCAATCAGACCACCTCTGAAAAATATCTGATGTATAAACATAATTTAGTGGACCTTTTTTTAGATTTGGGCAGCCTGTGTAAAYGCAGCCTGAGTCATGAGGGGCTGCACATCACTACTTTGTACTTAGATGGTCTCAAATTTGACATTCCTCCAGTCCTCACAATTTAGGTGGTGTTTGTCGCCATAGTACATCCTTTGTTGTTTTTTTATACTGCATGTTCAAGGATTTGGGCTGACATCTGGGGGGGGCCTTGTAGAGGGACAGTATCCTAGTCATTGAGGTGTTGTGGTATGGTACCAGGTAGAGTAGTGTTGCAAATTGATTTGTCCCACCACTCCAAATGCGATCACAACGCACAGGTTAAAATAGCAAAACAAACTCTGAACCAATTATATTAATTTGAGGACAGGTTGAAAAGCATTAAAAATTTATGGCAAGCTAGCTAGCTTGCTGTTGCTAGCTAATTTGTCCTGGGATATAAACATGGAGTTATTTTACCTGAAATGCACAAGGTCCTCTACTCTGACAATCCACACATAAAACGGTCACCAAATCATTTCTAGTCACTCTTCCTCCCAGGCTTCTTTTTTTTCTTTGGACTTTATATGGCGATTGGCAGCTAAACTTTCATAAGGTGCATTACCAAAACCGACCTCAGTTCATATTTCAATCACCCATGTGGGCATATGTTAAACCAATGAGAAGGTGGCACGTGGGTATATGCTTCTAAAAACCAATGAGGAGTGGGAGTGGCAGGACTTGAGGCGGTCAGTGTTGCAATGATTGAATAACGTCAGCATGTAAGCAAGTGGTATTGATCTTTATTCAGTCAACTAGGAATAGGTTAGTCTGATAGGAGATGAATTAGGACTGTCATTTGTCCAGCACAGAGACATTTAGAATTAGTGTTGATATATCATACTGCATCAGAGGTGGACAATCCTCCCCTGCCGACGACCTTCTGTTTGCAGGTTTTTGTTTTAGCCAGCAGTAACACCTGATTCCACAAATTCTTCAAATCAAGATGGCGCTCCATTTTCAGGGGGAAGGTTGTGTGTAGGATATCCCATAATATGTAAACGAGTAGAACCTGGCCATTGAATATGTCTTCAGACACGATTCATATATGCATGAATGCATTATGCCATTTAGCAGACGCCTTTATCCAAAGTGACTGTCATGCGTGCCTGATATTTAATGTATGGGTGACCCGTTTCAAGCGCCATGCTCTACCAACTGAACTGTACAGGACCACGTTTCCATAGTCTTCTAATTGTCATGCTTGATTCTATTAATGTCTAAATATGGGTTTTCCTATCAAATAAATGGCATTTGAATCCTATGCTCTAGAAGATTCTTCAAGATATATATAGCCGTATTTCACCTATCGGATCGCATTAATGCCAGACATAGAATGCTGATTAGTCCATTCTATTCATTCCGTTTCTATGCATTAACCCTGTCCGATAGGCGAAATCCGGATCGATAACTTTTGAAAAAACGTGTCCCTGGAGATACTCTATACTGTTTTTGTTGTTTTGTTTTCCAGGTACGAACACTTTTTGTTAGTGGCCTGCCGGTGGATATCAAACCTCGTGAACTGTATCTGTTGTTCAGACCATTTAAGGTAAGCATGAGATTAGTTTCCCGAGGCGATGGAAGAATTTGGCATCCATATTTACCTCATTGTCCACTGCAACGGAGACGGGAGACAGTCCACTCCTGTCATTGGCTCTTTCTGTTAATTCCTGCATTTTTTATTTAAAACATTTTCACAATGAGAATAAACAAAATACATCTCAGTAGTATTGTCTTTGTAACAGAACGTTTTAACGGACAGCTTCATCGGGGTGCCAATGTAGTACCTTTGACGTTTTTACAAAAAGCAACTGCCCATATGGTTAATTATATATTGTGATTATCATCTTACAATACCACAGAGGACTCAAGAAATATTGAAGTAGTAATGCTACATCACTGTTCATCTACACTACATTGTATATTATTAATCAACATGTACAGTTCATTAACCCCCCTCCCTGACCAAAATGGAAGTGGTATCCCTCACACATGGATGGTCTTGTGGAATGTGTAAAGAATAGCACTGCTATTGGCCAACGATCCCGGTGACCCAACTCCCCTCCCAGGTCAGGAAGATTAGGATTCTTCCATTCCTTTCATTGTGTGATTCAGGCCAAGCTTTCAAAAGCAGTTCTATGAAATCACTGAAACCAGTCCATTCTCCGTCTGTTTTCATAGATTAGATTCCATTGGATATATCGTTGTCATAGTATAGACGCAGCCAGTTATCTGCTGTTGTATCATTCTGTATATTGGATCTGAAAGCTTTATTTTTGGCAAAGGACCTCCCAACCCTTCCAGCTTGCTTTTTCTACACGCAAAGATATGGTAGACAGGTTGTTGAAAAAACACAGGCCCACATGCTTTTAGTGATTTGTATGAAGCAAAGTAGATGGGATTCAGCTGCCTCTGTTATTAGTTGTATGCATTTTAATGTTACATTTCTGTTGAAGGTGGTTTGCATTTCCTGACTGGACTGAAACTCTCCGAACCTCACATCGTCTTAGTTGTTTAGTTTCCCCATGTCTGTAATCAGGATTAGAAGACTTCTCATCCATCAATACCACGTCAGGCTAAAATCCCCTACATTCCCCAGGAATCTGACTCATACTTGACATCCAAACCAAAGATTTCTTGGCCATTTAAAAGGACTAAGAATGATTCACATTAGTAATTCACTGGTTGTTGAACAGCCTTGAAGTTGGTTGAAAGTTGTCAACAAACGGATTAGTTCAGGAGAAGGCTGGAGCATCAGTTAACATTAAATACAGTTGGACCTACAGAGATAAAAATATAATGGTTTTCCTTTAAAATTAGACAATACCTAATTATAGGTCTGGGATTTCTCCATTTTCTTTTTTCAACATATCTGAGTATGTCTGTCTTCTGCATGTGACTTCATCGTTGTTAATTGGATGTCTTTTCTTCTTACAGGGTTACGAGGGTTCACTGATTAAGTTGACGTCAAAACAGGGTGAGACGCTTTCTGTTATTACTGTAGGGGACTCATGCCCCCAAATGAGGGCTATATGAGGAGTACACCTTGGATGGAGAGTGGCATTGTTCAGTTTTCCTACCACCATTTTGGTAATCAAAAAGGTGCTACATGGCTAATTAACGTAGGATTGCTAACATTGGTCTAGTTAATTGTTTCAATAGGAACAACCTTCCCATGCAGTTGCCATGCGTTCATCTTATAATATTAAACCTGTATGTGGTTTAGCTTCTGTTGTGAATTGTTTTCAAACTTATTGAAAAAGTGATTTACTTATGTGATCCATTTACGCTCGCCTTGCTAATGCATTCATGATTCAGTCCCATTGTATTCTGACCATTTACCTGAAGTGTACTTGGGCAATGTTCCTGTGCTAACCTGTTGAGGTGGACATTAGGGCCCTTTGTCTCAGTGTTCTCTCCTTCTTCCAGCCAGTTGGGTTTGTCACCTTGACAATCGGACTGGAGCCGAAGCTGCCAAAAACGCATTAAATGTAAGCATCAGACCAGGCGGACCGTGTTGACAGTAGCCGTGAATAGTTGCAGTGTCTTCATCCTCCCTGAACACAAGGATTTTGCCCCAAAATGTGTTTCATTTGTTTCTTTCTSTGGTATATAGCTACATGCTAATGCTTTACGTGAAGCCTGCATTGTGCTTTATAACTTGGTATAAGCCTTTTTACAAGTCTTCTATCATTAGYAGATTAGGCCTAAAGGTGGCATACACAATCATGATGTAATCGAGTCATACAAAACAGAACTGTCATAATGCAGGCTTTAAGTTAAAGAGTTACGCTACATTTGACTCAATCTCTTCTGTCCTGTTTCTAACCTATGAGGTATGGTTGGGGGTTCACTGCTGGGCTAACGGAGTTCCTCTGATCACTCAAACAAAACATTTTGTCTCTTACAATTCAAGGGCAGGGKCATTTTTGGAAACAGAGACCAGAATCCTGTAGACTTACGGTAGTTAACTTTGGTATAATTGGACACATCTTTCGTAATATGTTATAGCTCTCCTAATTTGCATATCACTGCTTAGCCATATAATTATAGAGCTACATTGGTAGTGTTTTGAACACCTTCTGTAATATAACTTCTTATTCTGTCACTACGTAGCCACATTGGCTGTATCTAACACAGCTCTCATAGCATAGTCTTCCTTATAGGAACATCACAGCCTGTAGCCACGTAAGCAGTCTCGCACTCACACACACCAACATACTCACCTGCATGTGGGCACAATGCTTAGGGCACAGAAACACAACCAGGGTCAACCACATCCAAGGCCAAGTCTTTCACAGCTTCCTCTCCTCGTTTCCTTCTCTCCATCATGAAAGGGCTCAATATGGTGGAAGTAATGTGCRGAGTACCTATCCAAACCATGTGTCCTTAAGTAGTCATGGAGAGGAGACTACTAGTGCCCTGTGAGACTACTTTAAAAAAGCATGCATCCTTTTCCTCTTTGATGTTGTCACTGATCTGATGCGGTTGGATTGGTCAAGACAAAAGGGATACTTAAGTTTTCTTATCCAGTCACGTATAAGATCAGTGGTAACCTTAATGAAGGTGGGGGGYAAAAATATGCATTGGACAAGTATTGGAGTGGGGCCAATGGAGAGGGGGTCATGTAAGGCTGTTGACACACTTGCCCTAGGCCTAGACTCACCTAGGCCACCTTTACAATACTGTGTCCCCGTCCCGTCTCTRCTCTCAGGGCATCCGTTTTGACCCAGAGTGCCCCCAGACCCTGCGGTTAGAGTTTGCTAAAGCCAACACGAAGATGGCAAAGAGTAAGCTGATGGGCACACCGAATCCCACTAATATCCACCCTGCTCTAGGAGCTCACTTCATTGCACGGGACCCATGTAAGTTGTTACGGCTTCACAACACCACTCTAGCCTCTACCCGCACTCTCACCACTGTGCCAGTTATTCCCCCCTTCTCTCTTGCTTGGCGCGTTGCAGTAAACCCCACAATTGGGTGGAATAATCTAACRGAAGACTAACTCACCCGCCACATGCATGAGTCATCGGACTGTAGAGATAATTTATAAAACTTTTTCTTCAATCCAGATTTTCTACAGTATTGGTGCTAGCCTGACTCGGCCTAGACTGCAGGTGCCCCCTCTCTTGCCCAGGCACCTGCTTTGTTGCCCCTGGGTGGGAGGGGTGGCACTGGATGACCTAGCGTTAATGACCTTAGTGATGTTTAAATGGTACTGGGATACTTCTACCGGGTTTAGTTATATTGTTTCCACTTAAAGGTCTACAATGTTATGACTGTATTGCTTAACTTTGCCGACTGTAAGTCAGCCCAAAGTAAATACTTTTTATCAGGAATATTCACGCAGAGGAAAGCAAGACAATGGTGACGTTCCTACTTTAACTTTACAGTTCATGTACTGTATAGAGGATTCCGTAGGGTTTGAGTCCAATGTTCTAGTTGGCGTCTATTTCTGGTCATTCAGTTAACAGCCTCTAAGACTACTGATAATGTCAATGGGGGAATTGAACAGATATTGTTATACCCAATACTGTTTTCTCGGCCCTTTTACCTCCTGCATGTTTCCAGATGACATGACGGGGCAGCATTAATTCCAGCGTCCCCGGACACGTGGACCCCGTACCCCCTGTACACCACGGAGCTGACTCCCGGGCTCCCTCACGGGCCTTCGCCTATCCAGCGGCAGCTGCTGCTGCTGCAGCCCTCACGCCCAGGTACGGGACCAACCGGTCTGTCTCTTCCCTTTTATCCTTCCATCTCTCCACTCACTTGCAGTTCAGTAAGAATGGAAGCCAATAGGCCCGCCCTTGTGCTCTTGACATCCTCCCAAGACTCATTAGCCCAGTGCAATTCAATGCCTTGCGCCATCCTTAAAGGTCGACTCAGCAATACAACGCCATCAAACACGTTGGCATTGACGTCTGCAAGTGGGAAGTCACCCCAACAGAATTGTTGGCTCTTTTTCACACTTCCTTGAGGCATGTCCACTGGGATGAGCTGTTAGTTGCAGCCTTGGCAGATCTGAATTTTGTTTTCTGGTGAGCAGGAATATTGCCTCCCCGCTGTATAGTCTCCTTATTAGTCGCTCTCTAACGCCATAGCACTTCTTAACGCCTGCTTACTTACTCTCCACAGAGCTGACGTATTCTACCCTGAGCCAGTAGACCCCTCTTGCATCCTACATAAATAGACGATCTACAGTCTCTACACTAGAGATGCGATCCCTATGTCTGTTGCTGCAACTACAGTAGCATCCCCTTCTCTGGTTCTCG
Source organism: Salvelinus sp. IW2-2015 (assembly GCF_002910315.2). Lineage (NCBI taxonomy): Eukaryota > Metazoa > Chordata > Actinopteri > Salmoniformes > Salmonidae > Salvelinus > Salvelinus sp. IW2-2015. The sequence goes on from NW_019947495.1 coordinate 19,357, forward strand.
CACTAGTACGCTATCCCTGTGCTCCTCTGTGTCATCTACCTTCACGTAGCATATACACTCTCTGTCCACACATAGCAGCAACACGCCTTATTGTACTTCTCCACCGGGAGCCCACTAGCTCCTACATCGCGGGCCCGAAATGGCACAAGTGGACTGGAGGCTTAATGCATCCCCACCTTCAGGTCTCAACCTTCCTTCCATGCTTTAAGTTCCGTATCGTTACACTGTAGTAGTCATTGAGTGAAGGCGTCCAGTAGAGATCATATATGTTACCTTTCTACTATCTTATGGAAGGCACTACCTTCACCCCAATGCATAGGACTCTCTCATGAGATCTCACAGCTCATCGCTCAGATTCTGTGTCGGTCTTGCGGTGCAACACGCCCATCAGTGACCCATACCGAGTACTCGTGACAGGGCTGCACACTCAACAAGTCCAGCAGTACCTGCCGAATGCTAGGTCAGTCTCTGGCCACAATCCGATCTCGCGACGACCGACTTGAAACGTATGGCGCGTAGAGAGTGAACCATAAAGATGAACAACTGTTATTTAGCTACATGTCACGGAAACTGTGCTTAAATCCCTTCTTCATCATGATCACGTTTATACATAGTTCCTCGAAACCGATCCTCAACTTGTTCCGCCTGCATTGATCTATGGCCACTATGATTTCTCAATAGATATATACACTCGGCTCTCCTCACTACCAATGTGCCTGCTCGTCTATCGAGCCCTCTCTCGACGGCAGCTCCGTGTGAGCGGTTAATTGCACGCACTACTACTCTTCATAATTCGACCGACACTGGGACACATACACACGCGTGAGTGACTTGACCCTCTCACTCTCGAACCATGATCTCATCTCGGTGTGCATAGTAGAAGCAGCTCAGTACACTCTCGTCATAGCTCATACAACGACTAGGCCGTACACAATCAGCAGGATACACATATATGCTCATCATTGCTAGCTAATTAACATACATAACAGTGCTGTTTACTGCGGCGATTACCATAGCATACCTGCGTGTATCCTTAGTCCACGAGCCTGACTCGGCGATCTCACGATATCGGATCTGTTCTGCCCCAGGCACCTCCAGCCACAGCGTGGGGTGTGAATGTTATGAACCATGCACTCTCAGCGGAAGGTACCTCTCGCTCATGACTACGAGCTGCTCATCTCCAGATGATGTTGTTTTTTACTTGGATAAAACAACCTCAGAAATGTTATTGTGCTGTAGTATATACGCGTCCTAGTGGACAGAAACCTTCTTCTCATGCTGAATATACTTATTCTCACTATCTACTGCGTACGTCGTATTGGACAGAAGCTTTTCTGTTTGAATGGAAAGGAGAGTTCCTAATTGCCATCTGATGAAAGATCCCTCAAATGCTCTGAATTTGCTCCCGCCAACACTCCTCTGTCGAATGAATGAGGAATACACTGAACTTCGTGTAGTTGCCAAACCACCAATGAATTGTAAGTCTCTAAAACCAAAGCTTACCTTACATTTACCGGTAGTTCACCCTGTCGTGGTCAAATTTCAGGTGTCGTTTTGAAGTCCTAAGGCAATAACTCGTATACAAAGTATGAACCGTTAGTTCCTGTCAATTTGTACTGTCATGGGGTACCTGTTTGACCTCATTTAGTCCAACCAAACTAGTTGGACCAGAGGTATGGAAAGGTAGTTGTCAATCAGTTGCTTTTAAGATGGAAATGTTGAACACATGGAATAGCTTGCTTGTCTCATTTCCATGAATGTCGTGTTACGATACTGTTCATTGTCATAGGGCGGCTATGACCCACATTCCTATGGTCTTTGAATGACCAGTGCTTAAAGGGACAGTTCATCCACATCTCTTAAATGTGTGTTATCCTTTTAGAGCTTTTCAATAGGTGACATGACTTCAGTCCACAATTAGGATAATGTTAATTTCTTTCCCTTTCTGTCTAAAGTCTTGTTTCCTACATTCCTCCTGTTGGGAAATCTCACAGGATGTGATCAATTGTTATTTTGTCTGACTATGGTTTCTTTGATCTCTCTAGATGCGCTGGTACCCTACTCCATCTGAAACTAACCAGCCAGGATGGAAGTCCCGGCAGTTCTGTTAGATATTTAGTGAGTATCTTTATACAAGTGCTTTCATCAAAGGTTTTTCAGAACATACAATATGGATTACATTAAAATMATTGAAATTGACTTTTGTTGTCCAATTTCCCCCTTCAGATGTATTTTGGGAACCATACCTTCTCCGTCCAGTTGAAGGGAGGTTTAACTGAGCTCGTCATTAATTTAATCAGGTTTATTTAATGGACAAATGTGCATTACAGACCTATTCATGTTCTCTGGAGGGGTCTGAA
>NW_019947495.1:22250-24246 GCF_002910315.2 Salvelinus sp. IW2-2015
ACTTATATGTCTTATGAATGCTATATTTATGCATTTTTGTACTAAATAATGGAACGTGTATGTTGTTTAGTGAGATTTTGTTGGGTTTGTATATTTTTGTCTAATCCTGTATTATGTACTTTAAAAAAGTGCATTTGTTTTTGTTTGAGGGTGCTTAGCTGAAATTTTATTCACCTAGCATCCTCTAATCAGTAAAGGCGCCATGTGCCATTGGACTGCTAAGAAATTTGATTGCTTGTACTGACAAATGTTGATTATTCAGAATGGAAACCTGTTACTACAAATATGAAGGGTGTATGCTTTTTGGAAAGCCTATTTTAATTGTTGAATGGCCTAGCATGATATTAAGGCTCGTGATAAGGAGACCAACTTCTAAGTTTTGCATTTAGAGAAACGATCATCTAGTAAACCTTGCTGAATCATAGATGTAAAACATAATGTTTTGTCCCGTTTTATGAATTAAACAAAGTTGAATGCATTCTGTAATTCTGAGTGTTTTGAAATTTAACAGGTCTTAAGCTAACTCAGCCTTAGTTTGTTTACTTGAGTTTAAGATGTGAGCTATAGGCTATGGTTGTCTTGACTCCACTTTACACTACAATTGTCAAAATTGCTCATCACTTACACTAGCATAGTTTTCCAGGTCCAATTATAACATTTTTAGAATATACTGTTGTATTAGTCTCTTTGCTATACCAGTAGAGCTGACTTTACACCACCCACTCTAACCTCTGAAGATTATTGTGTTTTCTGCGCCAACCAAGCATGAATGGCTTCTCGATGGATTGTTAAGTGGCCAGCTGCTTATTTACATGTGTGAAACGTGGTGATTGCACTTCGGCTGGGTTCTGTATACCATTTTGTTCCATGATATCTGTTTTGTGGCCAGAATAAGCATTTATTACAGTATTCAATACAATTTTGGCTAATGACTAGTTAATACTTTCTGGACCCCAGGAAGGCTAGCTATATCATGAAATATAAACTGTAAGACAATGAAATAATTTGACGTTAAAGCAAAGATGCTGYCTTGTCAACACAAACTAATCCACATGGGGTAGAAATAAGAGTACCAAACTGCCTTTCCTGGCCTGTTCASTCAATACAATTATTGGTTGTAGGCACTCTTGCTCTAATGACAATAGTTGTCTCATCATGGGTGAAACAATGATTTCAGCAGCATACTGTACACAACCTTGGATGTGGTTTGTGATTAATTCTGTTTGAACATTCAGAGTTGATAAAAAGCAAAGAATCCGTAGCTTGACCTTCAGGAAAACAGGACGGAACACAAGACCTGTGCTTTGATGCAAGATTTGATTTGACAGGATATRGATGACGCCTGCTGTGACATCATGCACGCTATGGATTAAGGACAGATGGGTGCTTCGGCACCAACCAAATCTGGAAGTAAAAGGTAGAGCAGGTCAAACATCCTACAATAAAATCTTTCCAAGTCAATGTAATCAGTGCGCAATGAACAGAATTARYGTTGGTCATTCAAAATCTAGTGTTTGTGAACGATTCAATGAAATGGTCTTATGTAGATTTATAGCCTAGGCCTATTTGAATTAGTATGTGTTTGTAAACTGATTACTTTCACAACAGATAAACAACTATTTAATGATGTTCAATACTCCATTACAATAGCAACAATGAACTGACACAGTCCTATAACCAAATAATTCCCCATTAATGATGAATAAATTATGATTGAATGATGGATGGATTAATTAATATAACTATTGATCCCTTGGGGGGGCTGTATGTACTGTATAACCACGTGCATGTATGTTTTTTTGTATCATTAAATACTTGTTTGAATAGGTTAGACTAGAGGTGGCCCCTGTAATATAACAACTGAATTTTCCCTTATGGTAACATCCATTGGGGGAAATGTACATTATTCATAACCACTCAGATAGGCAGGTTTACATAGGGAATGTTTTGGCATGGTGGCCAATGGCCAACAGTCTGCATTTCCATTTCCTGCAGT
>NW_019947496.1:0-5339 GCF_002910315.2 Salvelinus sp. IW2-2015
GTTGTCACAGTATTCCTATCCACCACAGACGGTGTCTGTTTAGTTGTAGTCACGCCCAAAAGACAGCCTGTGATGGGAGAGGATCTATCCATAAATAACTTCTGTGAACAACTACCTACTTAAACCAGATTCACATCTCCAGTCTGTCGTTCTTATGCGACAGAGAATACTTATTCCTTGACTACAACTTCCTAAACAGACCAGTCCCTGGGATAATCAATGGAAATATCAGTAGTCACCGTCTTTATGCCCTACCGACATTACACAACAGAACTAAAACGAGACAGTCCATGATTTAGGTGGGTTGCGGGATTAGGCAAACTCTGGTTTGTGACGACAATACCAAACAGACACCAGTCTGGAGTGGAGTAAGGAATACTGTTGAACCTCTACACAAGTACCAGCAAGCAGATGGAAGAATTTCCTATCACAATTACACACCCAGAGTGGTCTGTCGTGGGACTGGACACATCTGTTGAAACAGATTGAATCAATAGGGAGTCACCAGGGTGATGGTGGTGTAGGATAATTTCCTACCACCACAGACCGTGTTCACTGTTTCAAGACTAGTTGTACCAAATAAACAGACACAAGGAGTCCACAGCATTCCTATCCCACCACAGACTGTCCATGTTTAGCTGTAGTCACAGCTCTGAGTTCCATGTATCCACCACAGACTGTCTTTTAGTTGTAGTCCACCAGATATTCCTGTCAACTCCACCACAGACCGACTGTGTCTGTATCAGTAAGCAAGTCCACAATGGATTCCTAATCCACCACAGATATTCTGTTTCAGTTGTAGCTCACAGTATTAAACTAGTCTACCACAGTACTGCTGCTCTGTTTATTGTCCTGTAGTCCCACAGTACTCCAGTATCCACCACATTATAGGTCTGTATTTAATTGTATGACCGTCCCACAGTATTTCATATCCACCAGCAGGTAGCTGAGTCTGCCTTTAAGTTTGTAGCCTCACCAGTATTCCCATAATCCACCACAGCACATGTGTACTCCTTAGTGTACCAAGATCACATTATTCCTATCCCCTACCACAAGATTGTGCTTGGTAGATTGGTTAGTCACCGAGAATTGTATTCCTATACCACCACCAACTGTGTCTGTTTAGCTGTAGTCACAGTTATTCCTATGCCACCACAGATTGATACTGCTTTAGTCCTTAGTCACATGTGATTCCTGTCCCACCAGCAGACCTGTGTCGTGTTTACGTTGTAGTCACAGTATTCCCTATCCACCACAAATGTCTGTTTAGCTGTAGCTCACAGTAATTCCGCTTCCACCACACGACTGTGTCTGTTTAGTTTGTAGTTCACAGTAATTCACTATCCCACCACAGACTGTCTGTTTTAGTTGTAGCACAGTATCCTGTCCACCACAGACTGGTGTCTGTTTTAGTTGTCAGTCCACGAGATATTCCTATCCACCACAGATTGTCTGTTTCAAGTTGTAGTCACAGCTATTCCTACTCATACCACATACTGTGTCCTGTTTAAGTTATGTAGTCACATATTCCTATCCACCACAGATTGTCTGGTTTAGTTGTAGTCACAGTATTCATTACTCCACCACAGACGGCTCTGTTTATGTAGTCCACGAAGCTATTCCTATCCCACCCACAGGAATTTGTGTATGTTTTAGCTGTAGTCCACAGATATTCCTATCCACCACAGGACTGGTGTCTGTTTAGCTGTCAGTCACAGTATTCCTATCCACACAGACTGTGTCTGTTGTAGTTGTACAGTCACAGTATTCCTAAATCCACACAAGATTGTGTCTGTTTAGTTGTATCCACACGTACTTCCTACTCCACCACAGACTGTGTCTGTTTAGCTCGTCAGGTCACAGTATTCCATTCATCCGCACCACAGACTGTGTCTGTTTAGCATGTAGTCAACAGTATTCCTATCCACCACAGACTTGATGCTGTTTAGGTTGTGAGTCACACGTAATGTCTCCTATTCCACCACAGACTGTGTCTGTTTTAGTTGGTAGTCACAGCTATGCCATGCCACCCACAGACTGTGTCTTTTTAGCTGTAGTCACAGTATTGCCTATCCACGCCACGAGACTGTGTCTGTTTAGTTGTAGTTCACAGTTATTTCTATCCACCACAGACTGGTGTCTGTTTAGCTGTAGTCAACAGTATTCCTATCACCACAGGCGATCGTGTGTCTGTGTAGCTGTAGTCACAGTATTCCTATCCACACAGCATTGTTTTCTTCTGTTTAGCTGTAGTCCACAGTATTCCTATCCACCACAGACTGTGTCTGTTATAGTTTGTAGTCACCAGTATCCTTCCACCAGCAGACTGTGAATCTGTTTAGCTGTAGTCACATATTCCTATCCCACCACAGACTGCTCTGTTTAGTTGTTAGTCACAGTATCTCCTATCCACCACAGGACTGTGTCTGGTTTAGGCTGTAGACACAGATTCCTATCCACCACAGATTGTGCCTCTTGTTTAGTGTAGTCACAGTATTCCTATCCACCACTAGACTGTGTCTGTTTAAGCTAGTAGTCCCAACAGTATTCCTAGTCCATGCACAGACTGTCTGTTTAGTCGTGTATAGTTCACAGCTATTGTCCATATCCACCACAGACTGTGTACTGGGGTTAGCTGTAGCTCACCCAGTATCCTATCCACTCACAGACCAGTCTGTTTACTGTAGTCACAGTATTCCTATCACACCACAACTGTCTGTTACTGTAGTGTGTCTTTGTGATTTAAAAACCAGTCTTTAATCACAGAATATGTATTGATGTATTCTGATTTCTGATTTTCTTCTGGTAGATACTTTCTAAGCTTTCGCTTTATTCAATCAAACATCCACAAATCAAAAAGCCTTACGTTGAAATGGTTGAAAAATGTATTGTATGCACATTAAAATAGGTCAAGTCCCAGCGGCCTCTGCCTCCTCGCCTGTATTCTGTCCCGTTGGGTTGTCTTCTCAGGGCCTCCCTCCTCACCCTACCAGTGGATGTTTCTGCCGTTGTGTTGTTGCTCTCCTCAGGGCGCCTCCCCATCCTCACCCTACCAGTCTGTGTTTTCGTTGATGCGTTTCTCTCTCAGGGGCCTCCCCTCCTCACCCTACAGTCTGGTTTCTGCTGTTGATGCTTGTCTCTCTCAGGGGCTCCCTTCTCACCACCAGTCCTGGTGTTTCTGGCTTGGTCTTGTCTCTCTCAGGGCTCCCCTTCCAGTAACTCTACCAGTCTGGTGTTTCTGGTGTGATGTTGTCTCTCTCAGGGGCCTCCCCTGTCCTCACCCTACCGAGTCTGGTGGTTCTTGGTGTATGTTCGCTCTCTCTCCAGGGGCGCCCCCTCCTCACCTACAGTCTTGGATGTTCTTCGCCTGCTTCACCTAGCTGGTTCTATTGGGTTGTCTCTCTCAGGGCGCTCCCCTCCTCACCCTACAAATCTGGTCGCTTTCTGCTTTGTGGTTGTCTCTCTTCAGCGGGCCTTCCCCTCCTCACCCTACCAGCCTGGTGTTGTTCGTGATGTGATCTCTCTCTCAGGGCCTCCCCTTCCTCACCCTACCAGCTCGTTTTCTGGTTTGAGTGTTGTTGCTCTCAGGCCTTCTTCCTACCTCCACTGCTCGATTTGTCCTCCTCCATCGGTCACTCCTGTCTCTCCCTCTTCCCTCCTCCTTCCTCCCTCCTCCTCGCCTCCTCCTTCCTCTCCGTCCTTCTCCTCCTTCCCTCCCTTGTTCCTCCTCCTCTCCCTTCCCTCCTCCTCCCTCTCTTCCCTCCCTACTCCCTCCTCCGTCATCCCTCCCTCTTTCCCTCCTTCCTTCCCTCCTCCTTCCCTCCTTACCGCTCTACTCTGCTGCTTGTCACGGCTCACCACATCAACTTCAGCAAGACAAAGGAGCTGATCGTGGACTACAGGAAACATCCACGTGGATGGGGCTGTAGTGAAACGGGTCGGGAGCTTCAAGTTCCTCGTTGTCTACAGCACAAAGGGAATGAACATTGTCCACACACGACCGCGCCTCTTCCCTCTCAGGAGGCTGAAAAGATTTGGCATGGGTCCTCAGATCCTCAAAAAGTTCTACAGCTGCACCATTGAGAGCATCTAGACTGGCTGCATCACCGCCTGGTATGGCGACTGCAAGGCACCTGACCGCAAGGCGCTACAGAGGGTAGTGGGTACGAACTCCCTGCCATCCGGAACCTCTATACCAGGCGGTGTCAGAGGAAGGCCCAAAAACAATTGTCAAAGACTCCAGCCACCCAAGTCATAGATTGTTCTGTTAGTCTATACCTGTTGTTTTACGAAGCATGTGACAAATAACGTTTGATGTTATCTGAACAAAACGATCAGCTCTCTCCTCCACATCAACACAGGTCATCTCGGCAGGGTAGCATACAATACAGGATCCCTATGGGTTAAATAGGTATCACTGGTACATCTGGTAGGAGGGGCCTATGGGTTAAATATATATCACTGGGACATCTGGTAGGAAGTGTAGTTGTTGTCATTAGGTCTATTATTTGTAGCGGCGGTGCAGTTGTGGTGCTAGATGTTTCCGGTTCTGTTGTCATTATCTTTTCACAGCTAGTGGATATGAGCTAGACTAGAGGACATGTGAACATTCATTTATACATACCAGTATTTCTTACACAAGAAAACGTGTCTGTCGAATACTTTTTTTTTTTACAGTTCCAGTGGCTGAAAATGTAATTAATTCTAGTAGCAATCATTGTAGTAGCTTTTCAGATCAAATACCCAGGAGCACTCCTAACAGAATAATCCATTCCCTCCAATACAAACACATATTCCCCTTCTCCTCTCTCTCTCTCTCTCTCTCTCTTTTCTTCTTCTCTCTCTCTACTTCTGTGTCTCCACTACCTCTCTCTCTCTCTCTCTCTTCTCTCTCTCTCTCTCTCTCTTCTTCTGTCCTCTCTTCCGTCTGCTCTCTGCCTCCTCCGAACTCTCTGTCCTCTCTCCTCTCTCCTGCTCTGCTCCTCTCTCCTCTCTCTCTTCTCTCTCTCTTTCTCTCTCTCTCTCTCTCTCTCTCTGCTCTCTCCTCTCCTCTCTCTCTCCTCTCATCTCTCTCTCTCTCTCTCTCTCTCTCTCTCTTCTCCTCTCTCGCTCTCCTCTCTCTCTCTCTCTTCTCTTTCTCTCTCTCTCCTTCTCTCTCTCTCTCTCTCTCTCTCTCTCTCTCTCCTCTCTGTCTTCTCTGTCTCTCTTCTCTCTCTCTCTTCTCTCTCTCTCTCTCTCTCTCTCTCTCTCTCTCTCTCTCTCTCTCCTCTCTCTCTCTCTCTCTACTCTCTCTCTCTTATCTCTCTCTCTCCTGTCACTACCTCTCTTTCTCCGTCTGT
>NW_019947496.1:5549-10975 GCF_002910315.2 Salvelinus sp. IW2-2015
TGTCTTTTTCTCTCGTCTCTTTCTCTCCTCTCTATCTCTCTATCTCTCTTTCGCTCTCTCAATTTCAATTTCAATTCAAATGCTTTATTGGCATGGGAAACATATGTTAACATTGCCAAAGCAAGTGACATATATAAGAAACAAAAGTGAAATAAACAATACAATTAACATTGAACATTACACTCACAAAGTTTCCAAAAGAATAAAGACATTTCAAATGTCATATTATGTGCAAATAGTTAACGTATCAAAGGGAAAATAAATAAACATAAATATGGGTTGTATTTACCATCGTGTTTGTCCTTCACTGGTTGCCCTTTTCTTGTTGCAACAAGTCACACATCTTGCTGCTGTGATGGCACACTGTGGTATTTCACCCAGTAGATATGGGATTTGGGATTTCACCCAGTAGATATTCTTTGTGGGTCTGTTTAATCTGAGGGAAATATGTGTCTCTAATATGGTCATACATTTGGCAGGAGGTTAGGAAGTGCAGCTCAGTTTCCACCTCATTTTGTGGGCAGTGTGCACATCGCCTGTCTTCTCTTGAGAGCCAGGTCTGCCTACGGCGGCCTTTCTCAATAGCAAGGCTATGCTCACTGAGTCTGTACATAGTCAAAGCTTTCCTTAAGTTTGTGTAAGTCACAGTGGTCAGGTATTCTGCCACAGTGTACTCTCTGTTTATGGCCAAATAATAATATCGTTTGATCATTTTTAATGTTAATTCTTTCCAATGTGTCAAGTAATTATCTTTTTGTTTTCTCATGATTTGGTTGGGTCTAATTGTGTTGCTGTCCTGGGGCTCTGTGGGGTGTGTTTGTGTTTGTGAACAGAGCCCTAGGACCAGCTTGCTTAGGGGACTCTTCTCCAGGTTCATCTCTCTGCAGGTGATGGCTTTGTTATGGAAGGTTTGGGAATCGCTTCCTTTTAGGTGGTTGTAGAATTTAACGGCTCTTTTCTGGATTTTGATAATTATCCGTTATCGGCCTAATTCTGCTCTGCATGCAATATTTGGTGTTCTACGTTGTACACTGAGAATATTTTTGCAGAGTTCCTTATGCAGTCTCAATTTAGTGTTTGTCCCGCTTTGTGAATTCTTGGTTGGTGAGCGGACCACAGACCTCACAACCATAAAGGGCAATGGGTTCTATAACTGATTCAAGTATTTTTAGCCAGATCCTAATTTGTATGTTGAAATTTGTTTTCCTTTTGATGGTATAGAATGCCCTTCTTGCCTTGTCTCTCAGATCGTTCACAGCTTTGTGGAAGTTACCTGTGGCGCTGATGTTTAGGCCGAGGTATGTATAGTTTGTGTTTCTAGATGGAATTTATATTAGTTGTCCTGGCAACTGGACCTTTTTTGGAACACCATTATTTTTGTCTTAATGAGATTTACTGTCAGGGCCCAGGTCTGACAGAATCTGTGCAGAAAATCTAGGTGCTGCTGTAGGTCCTCAGAAAAAGACATCTCAGACTGGCCAATGAAAATAAAAGATTAAGATGGGCAAAGAAACACAGACACTGGACAGAGGAACTGTGCCTAGAAGGCCAGCATCCTGGAGTCGCCTCTTCACTGTTGACGTTGAGACTGGTGTTTTGCGGGTACTATTTAATGAAGCTGCCAGTTGAGGACTTGTGAAGCGTCTGTTTCTCAAAGTAGACACTCTAATGTACTTGTCCTCTTGCTCAGTTGTGCACCGGGGCCTCCCACTCCTCTTTCTATTCTGGTTAGAGCCAGTTTGCGCTGTTCTGTGAAGGGAGTAGTACACAGCGATGTACCAGATCTTCAGTTTCTTGGCAATTTCTCACATGGATTAGCCTTCATTTCTCAGAACAAGAATAGACTGACGAGTTTCTGGCCATTTTGAGCCTGTAATCGAAACAACAAATGCTGATGCTCCAGATATTCAACTAGTCTAAAGAAGGCCAGTTTTATTGCTTCTTTAATCAGAACAACAGTTTTCAGCTGTGCTAACATAATATCAAAAAGGGTTTTCTAATGATCAATTAGCCTTTTAAACTGATAAACTTGGATTAGCTAACACAACGTGCCATTGGAACACAGGAGTGATGGTTGCTGATAATGGGCTGCCAATATTCCATGAAAAAATCTGCCGTTTCCAGCTACAATAGTCATTTACAACATTAACAATGTCTACACTGTATTTCTGATCAATTTGACTTTAATGAAAAACAAATGTGCTTTTCTTAAAAAAGCAATGACATTTCTAAGTGACCCCAAACATTTGAGCGATAGTGTATGTTGAAAAGGCTGGGGCTTAAGCTGCATCCCTGTCTCACCCCACGGCCCTGTGGAAAGAAATGTGTTCATTTTTTGCCAATTTTAACCTCACACTTGTTGTTTGTGTACATGGATTTTATAATGTCGTGTAGATTTCCCCCAACACCACTTTCCATCAATTTGTATAGCAGACCCTCATGCCAAATTGAGTCTATAGCTTTTGACTCAGGTTGGGATTGCTGCCTTGTAGAGACCTAGTCATAAAGGCTGTTCAAGTCCAGGGTGGCCAGGAAGACGTTAGGTTCTGAGGTTACAGTCTCGCGAAAGGCTTGCATTCATTCACCCGCTGTATGGTGGCAGGGTGGAAGTATTTTCGTGTTAGCAGGGTGGAGATAACCACTTGTGCGTTGGGGAAAGTAGAAGAAGCTTTTTCAAAAACTCCCTTGAGTGTGAATTATGCCAATTATGATGTGGCGGTGGGACCATAGTCTGTCCTCTCACAACATCTCCAGGACATGCCTAGTGTTTGTCCTCTGACAACATCTCCAGGACATGCCTAGTGTTTGTCCTCTGACAACATCTCCAGGACATGCCTAGTGTTTGGGTACCAGAGCTTAGCCACTTTGTTTTGGGTAAAATGTTTTTCCTCTTGAATGCATTTGCCATTTGAATCAATGAGGAGCACAGTCTCTGGCTTTTGGGGAGCTGACAGGGGGGGGTTGTTAGGAGGGGTGGGGTCTGTTGGGTTGGTGGGTCCTGTGTTGTCTGTCCCATCGTTGTGAGCAGCCAGAGCAGCCAGCTCTCTCAGGCAGCCGTCCATCTCCTCCTTCCACCCTCTGGGTCTTGTTGGGGTGGTGTTGTTTTGCTGGTCTGTTTTGTGGGTCTTTTCTGTCTGGATTTTGTGAACTAGCTCTCTGAGATCCACCATGTGTCTCTCCAGCTCTGTGAATTTATCCCTCTCAGTGATGGAGGAGCAGTGCAGTTGTGGGACCAGGGTGTGTTCAGTTCTGGGGGGGGTGACTATCCTCGTTTGCAGGACAGTTGTGGGACCAGGGTGTGTTCAGTGCTGGGGGGGGTGACTATCCTCGTCTGCAGGACAGTTGTGGGACCAGGGTGTGTGTTCATGCTGGGGGGTGACTATCCTTCATCTGCAGGACAGTTGTGGACCAGGTGTGTTCATGCTGGAGGGGTGACTATCTTCGTCCTGCAGGACAGATTGTGGCGCACCAGCGGACACTGTTGTTCAGTGCTGGGGGGAGTGACTATCCTCATCTTGAAGGACAGCTTTGCTGGGACCACGGGTGTGTTCAGTGCTGGCTGGGGGTAGGGGAACGCATGGTGACTTATCCTCGTCTGTCAGGACAGTTGTGGGCGACCAGGGTGTGTTCCGTGCTGGGGGGTGACTATCCTCATCTGCAAGGACAGTTGTGGCACCAGGGTGTGTTCAGTGCTGGGGGGGTGACTATCCTCGTCTGCAGGACAGTTGTGGGACCAGGGTGTGTTCAGTGCTGGGGGGGTGACTATCCTCGTCTGCAGGACTGCTGTGAAACTCTGCTGCCATTGTTAGGCTCAAGAGTTTTCACACCTCTGACTTCACACAAAGATGATTGTCTTGTACGTTTAGCCTTAAGCAGTAGGTTCAGACTACACGTTACTCACTCAGTGTTGTTTCGGATGGTATTTCCAGGTTCCTCTGTGTTTCTAATGCAGGTGTTGGTTTGTTAGAAGTTTTTCTTCTTCTTGATAGTCCTTGGTAGTAAGAATCCATTCAGGTCATTTTGTCCAAAATCAAGGTTTTAGGTGTTGAGGTTAGTATGAGGTTAGTATCCTGTATAAGTCCAAGTTTATCTACATTTATTCAACTCTAATTCTATATTTGTGCAGGAGATCTGAGGAGCCCATGCTCTCTCTGTGTGTCTCTCCCCCCCCCCGCCCTCCTTGGTTTGGCTTTGGCCCAGAGTGAGAGAAGAGAGTAGCGGTTGGCTGGAGAAACAGAAAGAAGAAGGACCTGGGTTATAGCTGTGACTGAAAGAGAGCGAGTCTTTATTAAAACTCCCACTGTGGGGGAGGAGACCAACGGGGAGGGACGAGGGAGCAGTGGGAGAGGGGACCAACGGGGAGGGACGAGGGAATAGTGGGGGAGGAGACCAACGGGGAGGGACGAGGGAGTAGTGGGGGAGGGGACCAATGGGCAGGGACGAGGGAGTAGTGGGAGAGGGGACCAACGGGGAGGGATGAGAGAGTAGTGGGTGAGGGGACCAACGGGGAGGGACGAGGGAGTAGTGTCTGATTATTTTCCCAGGGCTACTTCCTGCTTCCTGGTTGGTGGTTTATTTGGTGGTTGTTTTCTATGGCAGTATGAGAAGGTGGTGTTGATTGGTTCCTCGTGTGCTTGTGAGCGCGTGTGTGTGTGTGTGTGCCCTTTTCTCCCTTGCTCGTGCTCTCCATCTCACTCCCCCCCTTCTCTCTCCCTGTCTCTTCGTATCTCTCTCTCTCTCTCCTCTCTGTCTCTCCTGCTCTCGCTTCCCCTTTCTCCTTTTCCTCTCTTCGCATCTCCCTCTTTCCTCTCTCTCTGCTACTCCCCTTCTCTCAACTCTCATCCTCGGTTGTCTCTCTGTCTGCCTCTCAGTAATATATCGGGATGTAAACAATGTGCAAATAGTTAAAGTAGCAAAAGGGAGAGATAAACACAAACATAATTATACCAGTTGAAGTCGAGGTTTACATACACCCTTAAGCCAAATACATTTTAGAACCAGTTTTTCCACAATTCTTGACATTAAATCCTAGTAAAATCCCTGTCTCTATCAGCTTAGGATCACCTACTTTATTTTAAGAATGTGAAAACTCAGAATAATAGTAAGAGATAATACTAGTATTTTCAGCTTTTATTTCTCTTTCATGCACATTCCCAGTGGGTCAGAAGTTTGTACATACCTCATTAGTAATTTGGTAGCAATGCCCTTTATACTTGTTTAACTTTGTCAAACTTTCAGGTAGACCTTCCACATTGCATTTGCAACTTTTTGCACCAAAGTACTTCATCTCTAGGAGAAGAACGCATCTTCTTCCGACGTAATGAAGGCTGCATGTGTCTCCATGGTGTTTATACTTGCGTACTATTGTTTGTACAGTGAGAACGTGGTACCTTCAGGCATTTGGAACTTTGCTTCCAAGGATGAAC
>NW_019947496.1:14270-21709 GCF_002910315.2 Salvelinus sp. IW2-2015
CAGACTTGTGGAGGTCTACAATTTTTTTCTCAGGTCTTGGCTGATTTCTTTTGATTTTCTCATGATGTCAAGGAAAGAGGCACTGAGTCTGAAGGTAGGCCTTGAAATACATCCACAGGTACACCTCCAATTGACTCAAATGTTGTCAATTAGCCTATCAAAAGCTTCTAAAGCCATGACATCATTTTCTGGAATTTTCCAAGCTGTTTAAAGGCACAGTCAACTTAGTGCATGTAAACTTCTGACCCACTGGAATTGTGATACAGTGGATTATAAGTGAAATAATCTGTCTGTAAACAGTTGTTGGAAAAATGACTTGTGTCATGGACAAAGTAGATGTCCTAACCGACTTGCCAAAACTATAGTTTGTTAAAAAGAAATTTGTGGAGTGGTTGAAAAATGAGTTTTAATGACGCTGACCTAAGTGTAAGTAAACTTCCGACTTCAACTGTAGGTTATATCTACAATGGTGTTTGTTCTTCACTGGTTACCCTTTTCTTGTGGCAACAGGTCACACATCTTGCTGCTGTGATGTCACATTGTGGTATTTCACCCAGTAGATATGGGAGTGGGAGTGGGAGTTTATCAAAATTGGGTTTGTTTTCTAATTCTTTGTGGGTCTGTTTCATCTGATGGAAATATGTGTCTCTAATATGGTCATACATTTGGCAGGAGGTTAGGAAGTGCAGCTCAGTTTCCACCTCATTTTGTGGGCAGTGTGCACATAGCCTGTCTTCTCTTGAGAGCCATGTCTGCCTACGGCGGCCTCTCTGAATAGCAAGGCTATGCTCATTGAGTTTGTAAGCTTTCCTTAAGTGAGGTATTGAGGTCAGGTATTCTGTCACTGTGTACTCTCTGTTTAGGGCCAAAAATATCATTCTAGTTTGCTCAGGTGTTTTGTAAATTCTTTCCAATGTGTCAAGTAATTATCTTTTTGTTTTCTCATGATTTGGTTGGGTCTAACTGTGTTGCTGTCCTGGGACTCTGTGGGGTCTGTTTGTGTTTGCGAACAGAGCCCCAGGACCGGCTTGCTTAGGGGACTCTTCTCCAGGTTCATCTCTCTGTAGGTGATGGCTTTGTTATGGAATGTGTGGGCATCGCTTTCCTTTAGATTGTTACGGAATTTTCTGGATTTTGGAGATTTGTGGGTACAGTCCTAATTCTGCTGTGCATTTTTCAGGGGTTTTGTGTTGTACTCTGAAGATGTTTTCTTGCTGCAGATTTCTGCATGCAGAGTCTCAAATGTCAATTCTTGGTTGGAGAGCGGACCGCACAACCATAAAGGGCAATGGGTTCCATAACTGACCGGAGTATTTTGTTGTTGTTGCCAGATCCTAATTTCTATGTTGAGTTTTCTGTTCCTTTTGATGTCCTAGAAGGCTCTTCGTTCACAGCTTTGTGGAAGTTACCTGTGCTGTTGATGTTTCAGGCCTTTTTTTGTGGAACACCGTCATTTATGTCTTACTGAGATTCACTGTCAGGGACCAGAAAAGGAAATGAGGGACAACAGAAACCTTCAAACCCTGACTGACACGTCATCGGCACCTCCTTGGTTGGTGACAGAAGCACCAGATCATCAGTAGACATTTGACTTCAGATTCTAGTAGGGTGAGGCCGGGTGCTGCAGACTGTTCTAGTAGGGTGAGGCCGGGTGCTGCAGACTGTTCTAGTAGGGTGAGGCCGGGTGCTGCAGACTGTTCTAGTGCCTCGCAATTCAAAAACTGTTGAATAGGCTGGGGTTTAAACTGCATCCCTGTCTCACCCCTTCGGCCCTGATGGAGGATCCAGTGTTATTGCCCTGTTTTGAACGCACATGTATTGTCTGTGTGCAACACAGCTGTCTCAGTTTATACAGCAGACCACACGTGCCAAATTGAGTCAACAGCTTTAAAAATGAAATCAAGAGAAGACTTTGCTTTGTTTTGTTTGTGTCTCTCTTTTTTTTCTCCTGCCCTCTTCTCTCTTCTCTCTCTTTCACCTCCCCCTCTCTCTCCCTTCTCTCTCTCTGTCTGTCTCTCTCTCTTTCTCTCCCTCTTCAGCCCGCCGCCTCTTCTCTCTCTCTCGCTCTCTCGCTCTCTTTTCACCTCTCTCTCTCTCTCTGCTGTATCTTTCTCTTTCTCTCCCCTCTTCAGCCCCCTCTCTCTCGCTCCTTCGCTCTCTTTTTCCACGTCTCCTCTCTCTCTCTCTCTCTCCTCCCGCTCTCTCTCTCTCTCTCTCATCTCTCTCTCTCTCTCTCTTCCATCCCCTTCCTCTCTCTGTCTCTCGTCTCTCTCTCTTCAGCCCCCTCTCTCTAGCTCTCTCCTATCTCTATTCAGCTCTTTCCTCTTTCCCCCTTCCTTAACAGGAAACTGGCTAATTCCTAACTGAATATGCCAATTTGGTGGGAGCCAGGGGGAAACATCTGAAGGGAAGATCTCTGATGAGATTCTCGCAGTTTAAAAGCCTTAATGAATGGTTTTGAAACGCTGGGTCAACATACTTTAACATCTTACAGGTGTAGCATATTGCCCTCCACTCTAGAAGCACCTGAAAGAGAAGGAAAGTGTGGCCACGGGAGGGTGGGATGGAGAGGGAGGAGGGAACGGGAGAGGGGGAGGGGGAGGGACGAGAGGGGGAGGGAGAGGGGGGGGAGAGGGAGGGAGAGGGGTGGAGAGGGAGGAGGGAAGGAGAGGGGGAGAGGGAGAGAGGAAGGAGGGGAGGGGAGGGAGGAGAGGAGAGTGAGAGAGAGGAAGGGGGAGAGAGGGATGGAGGGAGGGAGGGAGGGAGAGGGGGAGAAGAGATGGAGGGAAAGTGGGGAGGAGGGAGGGATGGAGGGAAAGGATAGGGGGAGAGGGAGGGAGGGAGAGGGAGAGGGAGGGAGGGAGAGTGGGGGGAGAGGGAGGGTGGGCGAGAGGGAAATAGGAAGAGAAGGGGGAGAGAGGAGGGGGAGGGAGAGGTGGGGAGGGAGCAGTGGAGGGGAAGGAGAAGATGAGGAGAGAGGGGAGGGGGAGAGAGGGAGGGAGGGAGGGACAAGGGCACAAGGTATCAGACAAACAACTTACATAAATAACAAACACAAATCGAAAAAAAACACAAATGAAGCATCACAATGCATGTACAACAATTACATGTTACTAAAACTAACTAAAAACTAAGTAAAAAAACAGCGTGGTCCCTGAGAACAGCCAACATCTCTATATATGATATATACATCGATCAACTCAAACCACGTGACTGAAATCATCGAATGTTAAAATGTGTTCAGGAGAGAAATTCCAGGATCACAGAGCGAGTAACTAACAGACTATTTTACCAATGACTGACCTGATAAAAGAAAGAACGGGAGATAAAGTGTATAAGTTTACCCCAGTAAGAGCCCTTATTTAGTAGTTAGTGTTACAGTGTTTACACAAACACTGTATCTAGACAAAATAGACACTTGAAATGTCTTTATTCTTTGGAATTCTGTGTAGATGTTTTACTGTTCATTTTTTTTTTTATTGTTCATTCACAGCCTTTTTTTTTTTTTTATCTATTTCACTTGCTTGGTAATGTTTATACATGATTTTCTCTCAAGGGGCTTTATTGCCACGGGAGAGAGATAGCTCCACGATATCCTTGTCAATGACAGTAAGAAAGATATATTTGAAAAGAAGACAGCCTGGTTCCGTAATATTGTTGTAATCAGTATGGTGGATCCGTATCAAATCATTTCACCCCCTTATCTCCCCCACATTCTATCTGGAGGCCACCACCAGGTGGAGAGATTGACGTGTGTGTGTTGTGGTGGGTGTGTGTGTGGTGTGTGTGTGTGTTGTGGTGTGTTGTGTGTGTCGTTGGTGTGTTGTGTGTGTGTGTGTGTGTGTGTGTGTGTGTGCTTTATAATGCCCACAGAGGTTGATAAAGATATGATGTCATTCTTGGTTGTTGTTAAAAGTGTAATGAAAGCTGCTTATAGCCACACCTGCAAGCGTGTTCCCTGCACTCCACAACCGAATCCAGAACCATTCCAGCCCCATATGTCTAACCCAGCCCACTAACCCACCCCATCTAACCCAGCCCCATCTAAACCCAGCCCCATCTAAGACCGAGCCCATCCTCAACCCACCCATCTAACCAGCCCCATCTAAACCCAGCCCCATCTAAACCCATCCCCATCTAACCCAGCCCCATCTAACCCAGCCCATCTAACCAACATGCCACCATCTAACCCTACCCCATCTAACCCCCAACAGCCCCATCTATAACCCCAGCCCCGCAATCTATCCCATCCCCATCTGAACCCAGCCCACCATCTAACCCGCCCCAGCCCCATCTAACCCATCGCCGCCATCTAACCCTCCGCCCCATCAACCCAGCCCTCATCTAACAGCCAACTACCTCAACCCAGCCCATCTATCCCAGCCCCATCTAACCCAGCCCATCCAAACCCAGCCCCATCTAACCCAGCCCCCATCTAAAACCCAGCCCCATCTAACCCTATCCCCAGCCCCATCTAACCAACCCACTCGCCCCATCTAACCCTGCAACCCAGCCCCATCTAACTCCAGCCCCACTTAACCAGCCCATCTAACCCAGCCCCATCTAACCCTATCCCAGCCCATCTAAAGAACCAGCCCATCTAACCCAGCCCCATCTAACCCAGCCCATCTAACCCAGCCCACCCCCATGCTAAACCACAAGCCCATCTAACCCAGCCCCATCTAACCAGCCCCTATCTAACCGCAGCCCCATGCTAACCTTCTACCCACCCCATCTAACCAGCCGGCCCACTAAACCCCGCCCCATCTAAACCCATCCCATCCAGCCCAGCCCATCTAAGCCCAGCCCCCCATCTAACCACATCTAAACCCCCCCCATCGAACCAAAGCCCCATCTAACCCTATCCCCCCATCTAACTATCCCAGGCCCCAGCTAACCCACCCTTAAAGCCCAGCTTCTTCCTATCCTAACCCAGCCCCATCTAACCCTACCCTATCACCCAGCCCCATCTAACCCTGACAGCCCCATCTAACCCACCTGCCCCATCCTAAACACCCCATCAACCAGCATCTAACTAAGCCCATCTAAACCCAGCCCCTAATCTAACCCAGCCCCATCTAACGAAACCCAGCCCACCACTAACCTCATCTCCCACATCTAACCCTAT
Organism: Salvelinus sp. IW2-2015; assembly: GCF_002910315.2. Classification (NCBI taxonomy): domain Eukaryota; kingdom Metazoa; phylum Chordata; class Actinopteri; order Salmoniformes; family Salmonidae; genus Salvelinus; species Salvelinus sp. IW2-2015. The sequence continues at coordinate 19,399 of NW_019947496.1, forward strand.
ACCAGCGCCCCATCCCTAAGACCTATCCCCACGCCCATCTAACTATCCCATGCCCCATCTAACTATCCCAGCCGCCATCTAACCCGCTCTAACCCAGCCCCCTAGAATCCGTTAACCCAGCCCCCATCTAACCCCAGCACCCCATCTAACCCTAGATCTCCAGCCCATCTAACCCTCCCCCATGCTAACCCAGACCCACTCTAACCCATCCCCATCTAACCCTATCCCAGCTCCCAATGCTAACCGCCTATCTCAACCCTGCCCCATCTAACTCCACCCCGATCGTAACCCTGCACCTCCGCCCATACGATCAAGCCCAGCCCGCATCTAACCGCCCCATCACCCAGCCCCCATCTAACCTAGTCGCCCCCATCTAACCCAGCCCCATCTAACGCCAGCCCATCTAAACCAGCCCCGTGCAACCCGCAGCCCCATCTAACCCGCCCCATCGTAAGCCTTATCCCGCCCCATCTAACGCCAGTCCCCATCTAAAAACCCTATCCCAGCCCATCTAACCCTATCCCAGCCCCATCTAACCCAGCCCCATCTTAAACCCGAGGCCCCATCTAACCCATGCCCTACCATCCGATCAACCCCCCAATCTACCTAGCCATCCCCCATCCCCCATAACCTTATCTCCGAGCCCCATCTAACCCAGCCCCATCTAACCCACCCATATAACCCACCCACAACCCCAGCCCATCTAACCCAGCCCCAATCTAACCCAGCTTATACCCAAGCCCCATCGTAACGCATCCGCACACTCTAATACCCAGCCCACATCGTAACAACCAGGCCCATCTAACCCAGCCCCATACTACGACCCAAGCCCCATCTAACCCACCCATCTAATAACCGCAGCCCAGTACCCACCATCTAAACCAGTCCCGCATCTAACCAGCCCCATCAACCCATGCCACCCATCTAACCCAGACCACCCATCTACGCCAAGCCCCACTAACCCAGCCCCACTAATCCCAGCCCCATCTAACCGAACCAGCCCCATCTAAACCCAGCCCCATCTAACCCAGCCGCATCTAAAACCAGGGCTAACTAACCATGCCGCCATCTAACCAGCCCACTCACCCAGCCACATCACCGCCCACTAACCCAGGCCATCCACGCCCCCCATCTAACCCAGCCCCATCTAACCCAGCCCCATCTACGCCACTCTACCCCGCATTAACCCAGCGCCCACTAACCCAGGCCATCAACCACCTCTAACCCAAGCCCACTAACCAGCGCTGCTAGACCCACCCTATCAACCCAGCCCCATCTACCTCGCCCGCATGCTACCAGCCTCCATCTAAACCCCCATCTTCACCCAGCCCATCTACCGCCAGCCCCATCTAATCCCTGCCCATCTAACGATATCCCAGCCCCCGATCTAACCAACAGCCCCATCTAACTCCAGCCCCATCCTAACCCATGCCCCATCTAACCAGCCCATCTAACCCGCTCTAACCCTGCCCCCTAAACCTGCCCCATCTAACCCTGCCCATCGATACCCATGCCCCAGACTAACCCACGCCCATCCAACCGCCACCAATCTAACCCAGCCCCATCTAACCGCAGCCCCATCTAAGCCGCCGCAGTCGAAGCCCCAGCCGCCATCTAACCAGCCCCATCTAACCCAGCCCATTAACCCGCCCCATCTACCCAGCCCCATCTATAACTCCCAGCCCATCTAACCCCAGCCGCTCATCTAACCGCCCCATTCTTAACCCCAGGCCGCCAGTCTTAGACCGCAGCCCACAATCCAGCCATGCTAAACCAGCCCCATCTAACCCGCCAGTCTACCCCAATGTAACCACCCACCATCTACACATTCTTCCCTCCCCATCATAACCCGGCCGCCATCTATCCCTAGCACCATCTTAACCCAGCGCCCAACCTCGCCCATCAACCGCCCCATCTAACCCCCAGCAATCTAACCAGCCCCAATCTAATCCCAGCCGCCATCTAACCCTGCCCCATCTAACCCTGCCCCACTAAACCCTGCCCCATCTAACCCTGCCCATCTGAACCCTGCCCCATCTAACCCAGCCCCAATCTAACCCAGCCCCATCTAACCCAGCCCCATCTAACCCAGCCCCATCTACCCAGCCCATCTAACCTGCCGCCAATCTAACCCGCCCCATCTAAAACCCCACCCCGATCATCCCACCCCATCTATACAGCCCCATCTAACCTGCCCATCTAACCCACCCCATCTAAGCCCAGCCCCATCTATCCCAGCCCCAATCTAAACCCACCCATCTAACCCGCCCCATCTATCCCAGCCCCATCGAACCCAGCCCATCTAACCCGC
>NW_019947497.1:0-7879 GCF_002910315.2 Salvelinus sp. IW2-2015
ATAGATTCCGCTCTACACTCAGTGGCTAAGGGGTTCGTGCCATGCTCATCAGGTGGCAATAACACAATGCGAACGCTGTGGCAGAAGGTTTGCTGTGTCTGTCAGCGTGTGTCCAGAGCTTGGAGCGCTACCAGGAGACAGGCCAGTACATCAGGAGACGTGGAGGAGGCCGTAGGAGGGCACAACAACCAGCAGCAGGACGCACCCTCCGCCTTTGTGCAAGGAGGGGCACTGCCAGAGCCCTGCAAAAGGACCTCCAGCAGGCCATAGGCCACAAATGTGCATGTGTCTGCTCAAACGGTCAGAAACAGACTCCATGAGGGTGGTATGAGGGCCCGACGTCCACAGGTGGGGGTTGTGCTTACAGCCCAACACCGTGCAGGACGTTTGGCATTTGCCAGAGAATATGTGTATTCTTTAGGTTAGGTTCTACTTTARGTATTTCTCTCCCGTGTGCTGGTAAGGGCACAYATGACAGACAGGTAGGATTCCAGTTGAAGGGGTTTAATAATGCTGAAGATGTACAGGCATAGAACAGCACCGCACAGTGTACGTAGTATGGATGGGCTAAGGAACTTAGTGGTCTGGCAACTTGCCTCAAACAAAGTGTGTGTGTGTGTGTGTCTGCAAATAAAGAAATACATCAAGATACACTAGTGAATAACTGAATACAATCTCCAATTCACATCTCTTATAAACAATATGCATGGCTAGAACATGACTATGATGACTTAATGCTATACAGGACCATACAGCTCAATACAACGTGACTGTGACTGCACTCATTTGAGATCAAAGTGGTGCCGCCGCACGTTTTCTACAAAGCACAGCACCATCATCTTCAGTACAGAGCTACAACAGCACAATGAACCTGAATACCTCTACAGTMAAATACAATGTAATACCAAAATATACCCATATGTACCATACACCTATACAATTACAGGGCATATAAATGACACACTTTGGGACATTATCCTWCACAAATACAGGGTTAAATGTRCGTAATGATATGACAACCAAAACAGAGCTAGCCAGCTCACAATAGCTAAGTTAGCTTGCATTATAAACTACTAACTTAATTAGCATTAACCTAAATATGACATTATCGTAGCAGAGTGCATCTTCAGACATAAACACTTGAAAGATGGGAAATATGTACTTCCATATCAACAAGGACTGGCCTTGACAAACACAATGAAAGCTAACTGGTGGGAAAACACAAGGACGGCTGGAACTGTCTCTCACTTCACTTCTCTCCAGCTGATCTTCTCTGAGCTGGAGATCACCCAGCATGCTCTGCACCACTTCACCGGTGGGCGGAGCTACAGCTCTGATAAGATTTATTAACATTACTGATATGATTAACTTCAAATACTTCCTAGCCTTTTGTATAGTCATTCTTTTCAAAGAGATAGCGAACAGCAAGGAGCTACAACAAAAAACGATGCCACTCACCAGATGATCATTTGTAAACAAACAACAACATGATCATTTGTTAGCAACAACATCCACCTTGAAGTTTATAACAGCTGCTGCAACCGCCATTGTCACACTACTACCACAACACAAGCAAACTAAAGTTACTAGAGTTAACGTGGGAAAACTATTGCTTGCCCCACTGATTATTTTCTCTTGTCTCTCTAAAATTCTGCTCTAATACAGTTGAATAGCAGAGGCCTTCTGTTCAGTTTCTGAAGGCCTAGCCAATCAAGTATTGGTTAACACAGCATAACATCAGTGGGTGGATCAACAGTGATGAGTGAAACATCTTCACTCCATTATTGGTTAGACCAGCCATAGCCAGGTGCATGCTGGTCAGCTTAACGTTTACATAGCAGNACTACTAACTTAATTAGCCTTAACCTAAATATGACATTATCGTAGCAGAGTGCATCTTCAGACATAAACACTTGAAAGATGGGAAATATGTACTTCCATATCAACAAGGACTGGCCTTGACAAACACAATGAAAGCTAACTGGTGGGAAAACACAAGGACGGCTGGAACTGTCTCTCACTTCACTTCTCTCCAGCTGATCTTCTCTGAGCTGGAGATCACCCAGCATGCTCTGCACCACTTCACCGGTGGGCGGAGCTACAGCTCTGATAAGATTTATTAACATTACTGATATGATTAACTTCAAATACTTCCTAGCCTTTTGTATAGTCATTCTTTTCAAATAGATAGCGAACAGCAAGGAGCTACAACAAAAAATGATGCCACTCACCAGATGATCATTTGTAAACAAAGTTKATCTTGAAAAGGTTAGCAACAACATCCACCTTGAAGTTTATAACAGCTGCTGCAACCGCCATTGTCACACTACTACCACAACACAAGCAAACTAAAGTTACTAGAGTTAACATTGGGAAAACTATTGCTTGCCCAACTGATTATTTTCTCTTGTCTCTCTAAAATTCTGCTCTAATACAGTTGAATAGCAGAGGCCTTCTGTTCAGTTTCTGAAGGCCTAGCCAATCAAGTATGGTTAACACAGCATAACATCAGTGGGTGGATCAACAGTGATTGGTGTAACATCAGTGGGTGGATCAACAGTGATGAGTGAAACATCTTCACTCCATTATTGGTTAGACCAGCCATAGCCAGGTGCATGCTGGTCAGCTTAATGTTTACATAGCAGGTTAAGAGAACGAACCTAGCAGGTTGGGATAATTAACATAGCAGGTTAAGATAATTCACGTGGCCGGTTAGGATAATGAAGTTAAGGTTAGGAAAATGGTTAGGATAATTAACGTGGCAGGTTAGGATGATGAGGTTAAGGTTAGGAAAAGGGTCAGCGTTTTGCTTAGCTAAAATGCTACAGTTGTCAAACAATCAACTGTRCGTGCAACAATCAAATCAGCCACACAAAACGGTCTTGAGTGGCAACAAATCTTATCAAATAGCTGATTCACTTTCCATATGCCACTTCTGTTGATCCTCCCACCTCAGTCAACATGCCCACTTTCAGACACACTCCATATATGCTGTTACCCATGACTCTAGCCAATGGCTGGCTGAGCTAGCTAGATTTTTCTTCCCAGACTCCACCAAAGAATATCCTGATTGGATCTTTTTTCTCTCTTAATTAATAACCCTTCTCTTTCCAACACAAACTGATGAGATGAAATCAGAAAATTATTACAATTATTGTAAAGACGAAATATAATTGAAAACGATTGTAAAGATGAAATACAAATTAAAACGACATTTTATAAAAAATGTATATACATTTTTATCAAGCCTTAGCCTTCTCTGAAGGCCCTCATGGTTCCCTACTGCTTAGATCTAGATTAAATTATCCTGACTTAAAATCTAGACTAGGGCAAGTCTGAGACTATTTTAAACCATGTCTGCAAAAAGCCATTTCAACTAGTACAGTTTAAAAGTGCAATTTATTCTAGGATTAGGCTTAATCTATGTCCACAYAAKTGCACCATAGAGTTTACTAGATGAATGAAGTGACGATCCATTCAGACCAGCCTTACTGATTGAACTTTCATAACTACATTTGTGCAGTTGGAAGTTCTTCAGGGATGTGTAATGTCAGAATTCAACARAGCAARAGACTGGGTCATAATTTATGGAGGTTTAATTTATGAATAGCATCTAGAACCTGGTTTTACCACGAATAAAAGATTTCCCAATGTTCTCCTCCTCTTCTTCATCTTTAATGTTGACATTCAGCTCCAGTGTTTGACTGTAGTCTTCCAGCTTCACTGATGCCAWCTCTGGATCCTGCAGTGCAAACTGGGCTCCACTGTCACAATCAGGAACCAGTGACTGTAGGTTTGTACTCAGTGTGGAAGGAGAGAGGCAGGCTGGGTTTGTACTCACTAGTAATCTGGAAACTCTAAATAGGATCCTAGTCRGAAATAGAAGTCTGAGCTCAACCTCCTGGTCCTCCCCTGTGCATGCCACACCCCCTCCTCCTTTTGTTACTGTGTGTATGAACACATTTTGAACAATGGCTTCCTAAAATGCTGTGGTGCTTACTAACACACTAGGAAAGGTTGTGGTTGATGTGGGCCATCACAGGAGAGTTCACAGCTCTTCCACTCTGAACAATGGGGCATGGAAAGGGTAACACAAGCTTCCTCTCTGGTTCCATTCCCCAACAGTAAGTGGGTCATACTTGAATTGTGGTAGTAATATTGTCCCTGGACTTTGGCACCATAGAAAACACTTTTAAATMATTTATGAAAACATGCCCTTTATACTGCAAAACATCTATTTGTATGTATTGTAGAACATACTGGGGGTAGCTAATTGGCATGTATAGGTGTAGTGACATGTATTGATTAGATACATAGACATTTAAAATATTTATCATGCTATCAATTAAACAAACACATTTTCTGTATAGATAACCCAAAGGCTGGGCAGTAGAATGTAGAATATTTATTTTTCATTAGCAGATCAAATCAAGATCAATGCAGTTATCCAAACACATTCTTCATCATCAAGGACGAAAATAATACATCTAGTTTTAAAAGACAATGTAATAAACACATGTAGTAGTTTCAAAGTATGTATATCATTAAACATAAGTTGCTTAGGGAGAGGTGAAATTTACACAATTGTTACCCGGAGGAAAATGAGGGAGTGTCATGCTTTTTATATTTCAGTCAAGGGGAGGGTTTAGTATTTTTTTAAATTAAGTTCAGGAAGTGTCATGTAATTTGTAATCAATCAATTGTCATACTGCTCAGGGTTTGAGAATTAGTTGCTTATTATATCTCATGACGCCCCTCGTCCCTGATTCTCTGCTGGGTCCGCAATATCAAGTGTGCCAAGTGTGGTCTCAATAAAAGGATTGTTAAGTTCTGAACGAACAGAGTAGAAACTCAGATTGACAACTAGTAAAAGCACACACCTGATTTATTCAACCTACTCGACACGTCAGCTGCAAATACAACATACAAGTCACACACTGACATATTTATACCTTCCATCTAGGCGGAGTCACCACTCACCACCTCTAAGATAAACAATCAGTCTCTATTGCTAAGAGGACCTAAGTCTGTTCTTTTTACTGGCATTGTCATGGCCCTGCCTGAGTTCAGAGCAGTGTGGAGAGGTGTGTGAGATAGGACTGTGGTTAGTGTAGTTGGGGTGGGCCCCTCCGGCACTCCTCCCAGAGGTTTCTTCTCTCTTCAACTGTTGTCCTCATCTCCATGTTGAGTTCCACATCTCTGCTTGCCCTCCTTCCACAGAAACTGAGCCTGTTGCCCTTTACCTCCATCCTTATTAATACACAGCCAGAACATGTCTGGACACGTTCTGTACTTGCCTCACAGTAACTTTCCCAAAGTTCAATAAAGTAGCCATCTAGTGACAGGAATAAGTCTATTTCAAGTTAGAATCCAACATGTTCCATAGACTATACTATAGGCCTAGGCTATACCAAGACCATGCTCGGAGAAGCACCGTGCAAAGTTATATTTCTAAGAAAATGGACTTCCTTCCATAGTTTTTGCACTGCTGGGATGGTGTATATAAAACTATATAAGACTCTTAAATAATTTTATTTAAATGTTAAATAGTATTTTTTTAATCACAGAAACAATGAGAAAATATGGACAAATAAATTAATGATGAAATGTTGATTACACGGGCTGCTTTATATAATTATCTGCCAGAGAGTAGCCACAATTGGCCAGAGACCCTAGCAATACATTTGGGCCAGATAACTCTCACCGGAATCGGCCCAAGCTCCACGTAATACATTTGGACCAGATAACCGTCACCGGAATCGGCCCAAACTCCAAGTAATACATTTGGGCCAGATAACTCACACCGGAATCGGCCCGAGCTCAATCACCGCATCCCAGCCATACGTAATACTGCCTAAGGCGGCCCAGACTCGGGCCACATGACGTCGGCCGAGTCTGACTCTCAGCGGAGTGCCGCGACTCTCAGCCGGAATCGGCCAGGATCCACTGTGCTAGCTGGGATGGGACAACATTCCACAGGCCACAATCAACAGCTTGATCAACTCTATGCAAAAGCGATGTCCCGGAGGAGGCAGCGACCCCTTCTCATGTAATGGGGTAGGGCCATCCCAAGGATCCCGGAATGCACGGACSGTGTTAGTGGGGGAACAGGAAGTTCCGGACAGAAGCGAAACATTCTCCATTGTAAAGAAAGCGCCAGAACGGTGCAGTCAAGAAGATAACATTASTTTACCTGTTTATTACTACAGGTATGTAATAGCACGTTTAAACCTTCTAATATCGAAAGAACATGTCATACCATTTTAGGTAACACATCCGTTAATGTATTATCACGTTTGGTAAAGGTTTGATGTGTTATTTGTGTGTCAAGCCGAGTGAAGAACGTGATAATGTTAACTATTTTACAAGTTACATAGTTAGAGCCCTTGGGGTTTGTCTGAGTGGATGTACATCGTTTTGTCAAGGTAATTTCATAAAGAATATATTGACTTGCAATTTCTGAATTCGTTTTACAAGTTATTAGTTTTGTGTGAAATTCACGAGCTGGTAAAATGGCGGCGCCCCTCGGTTTGRGTCAACAGACTTCAGTGCAGGCAGAGAGGGTGCAGCAGAGAGAGACCATTTCACGGTTGCACTACTGTTTTGAAGCTGAAAGTAATGATGCGTACTAATATTCAGACACTTTAAGTTATCTTTGTCTATAAGTATTACTATGGTGTGAACGGAAATCTATTTGGTATTGATTTGAATAATACAGTGAAGAAAAGGTTATTATGGAAAATAGTACATAGTGCTGCGCTTAAAACATACTGCAACCTTGTCTAAATGGTTTTTGAGTCATTTATGCATTTATGTGAATCAGGAAATCTACCATAGATTAAGAGCTGATTTTAAAGCGTAAACTTGTCTAATAATGAATTTGTTGTCAATGTTGAGCTACCAGATCTATTGAAATGAGATCAGTGCTTGACTTGGACAGGAGCTCCCCGGAGCTGATACTGTCACCTCAATAAAAGTACCTGTTATAGTATATTAGCTCAAAGTATTGTGGCGCTCCTGCCCCTAAATATAAACAATATTTTTTGAAGTAAAGAGAAAGCCAGAACTGAGAAGACAATAACTTTTGTGTCCGTTTCTCTTTATTACTACAGGCCGACAGAATTACATCTGAGGCCGGTAACATCAACAGTGAGGACCTTCCCTCTCTCTTCCACACTGAGTCCAAACCTACAGTCACTGGGTCCTGATTGTGACAGTGGAGCCAGTTTGCACCGCAGGATCCAGAGATGGCATCAGTGAAGCTGGAAGACTGCAGTCAAACAATGGAGCTGAATGTCAACATTAAAGATGAAGAAGAGGAGGAGAAGATTGGAAATCTGTTTCTCATGGTAAGCACAGGTTCTATCTAACTAAGTTTGTTGTTCATTCCAACTTCCCACTATGCATAAAAGTTACAGCTGAACTGTTTCAATGAGAAGGTAGTTATTTCATGCTACTGAGACTTGCATGGTTTGACACCAGTATTGTCAGAATTTGTTTTATTCACTGAGCTGTCTAGAGTGCTCAGAGTGTAGACTGAAGTGAAGTAGACAATCTGCCAGTGTTTAAAGTTCTATGAAATGAGTCTGTGTAGTTTCTAACCCTTGTGAAACTGAGTGGAGGATGATATGGCTCATAATTTTCATGAATTATGAGATACTTTTAGAATAGTTTTATTGTCCTTTTGTATTGCCACAGCCTACTGATATGAATACATACCGTACAGCCTACTCATATGAATACATACAGTACCAGCCTACTGATATGAATACATACAGTACCCGCCTACTGATATGAATACATACAGTACCCGCCTACTGATATGAAATACATACAGTACCAGCCTACTGATATGAATCATACAGTACCGATCTCTCCG
>NW_019947497.1:13001-21702 GCF_002910315.2 Salvelinus sp. IW2-2015
GAGGTTCTATCTAACTTGTTTGTTGTTCGTTCCAACTTCCCACTGTGCATGATAAGTTGCAGTAGAATGAGTGTGTAGTTACTAACCCTTGTGATGTTGAGTTGATGATACACCTCATCATTTTCATGACTTATGAGATTCTTTAATAGTTTTTTATTCCCCTTTTGTATTGCACAGCCWTCTTACATGAATACYTACAGGTAGCCTAGTGGTTAGAGATTTGGCCAGTAACTGAAAGGCTGCTGGATCGAATCCCAGAGCTGACGAGGTAAAAATCGATCGTTCTGCCCCTGAGCAAGGCAGTTAACCCACTGTTCCCTCGGCGCCGGAGATGTGGATTTCGATTATGGCAGCCTCCCGCACCTCTCTGATTCAGAGGTTGGGTTAAATGTGGAAGACATATTTCAGTTGAATGCATTCATTTGTACAACTGACTTGGTATCCCCTCTCCCATTCGCAAAGTATTTAGACTCCTTGACTTCTTCCACGTTTTGTTACGTTACAGCCTTATTCTAAAATGTATTAAATTAAAAATGTTCCTCATCAATCTACACACAATACCCCATAATGTCAACGCAAACAGGTTTTTAGAAATGTTTTCACATTTTATACTTAAAAAAKCCCAAACAGAAATACCTTATTTACATAAGTATTCAGACCTTTTGCTATGAGACTCGACATTAAGCRCAGGTGKATCCTGTTTCCATMAGATATGTTTCTACAACTTYATTGMWYTCKACCTGTGGTAAATTCAATTGATTGGACATGATTTGGAAAAGCACACACCTGTCTATATAAGGTCCCACAGTTGACAGTGCATGTCAGAACAAAAACCAAGCCATGAGGTTGAAGGAATTTTCCGTAGAGCTCCATGAAAGGAAAAATTCACAAGCTGGTYAAATGGCAGAGCCCAGTCGGTCTGCGTCAACAGACTTCAGTGCAGGCAGTGRGGGTGCAGCAGTGAGACATTTTTACTGCTGTTTTGACGCTAAATGTAATGATTATTGGTTTTAGCACTGAGATGCAGTGCCTTAGACCGCTGCGCCGCTCGGGAGCCCCTTGAKGCGGTGAAGGTCCCCAAGAACACAGTGGCCTCCATCATTCATTGTTTTTATTTTTTTTACACATTTATTAGTTCCAATTAGGACAATCAACAATTACAGACCTACTATTTTATTTTGGTGGAGCCAGAGGAATTGATTGAAATAGACAAAGGAAATTGAGCAGAATATTCATCTTAATGCTATTTATTCTACCAATAATAGATACAAGCAATGATGTCCATCTGTTGATGGATTATATTGCATTCGTTACCATGGGTTCATAATTTGTTGAGCTCGAGCTAATTTCTGGTGTGATTTTTTTAATACCAAGATATGTGAAACCTTATTCTGTATTCACAAATCGATGCTGTACAACTGGATTCAGTATCTTGCTTGTTGAGGAAAAGGATGGAAGATTTGGTTTTATTAACTTTAAACCCAAAAAATTGACAAGTTATTAATTAAATTGTAGAGGGAAGAGTTCTTTAGATCTGTTAGGAATAAGAGGGTATCATCAGCATACAGGGCCACTCGATGTTCGAAATCTGATGTTTTAATTCCACTAATTGACGGTTGGGCCCTTACTGCAATGGGAAAGGGTTCTATAGCTAAAAGAAAGAGTCCTGGACTGTCTGGATATCCTTGTCTCGTGCCCCGAAAAATCTTAAAAGGTTGTGAAATCAAGTTGTTAGTGGCAACATCTGTGGTGGGGTCTGTATATCATATCTTAATCTATTTTACAGAAGTAGTTCCCAAATCTCTTAAGCACTTAAAATAAATAAGACCACTCAACTCTATCGAATGCCTTGTGCACTATGTTTAGTACTCTCCTCACATTGTGTAAACCTTGATGGTTTTTCACGAAGCCATTTTGGTCTTGGTGTATTAGATATGGGAGCAGTCTATCCAATCTCCTGGCCAAGGCTTTAGCACTAATTCTTGAGTGGGATTTCAGAAGAGAAATCGGTCTAACTTTCACATTTTGTTGGATTTATCAGGCTTCAGAATGAGAGTAAAACACTCCTTAGAGAGGAGGGGAAGCAACCTTGCTGAAAGGATTCAGCACACAGTGCATTGGGAAATTATTCTGACCCTTTTGTTACGTTACAGCCTTGTTGTAAAATATATTAAATTGTTTTTTCCCTCATCAATCTACACAATACCACCTAATGACAAAGCAAACACAGGTTTTTAGAAATTTTACCAAAATTATAAAACAACTCTAAAAAAAATGTTAAATTACATTTACATAAGTTTTCAAAACCTTTACTCAGTACTTTGTTGAAGMACCTTTGACAGCGATTACAGCCTTGAATCTTGAGTATGATSCTACAAACGCAGCACACCTTTATTTTGGGAGTTTATCCCATTTTTTTCTCTGCAGATCCTCTCAAGCTCTGTCAGGTTGGATGGGGAGCGTCGCTGCACATATATTTTCTGGTTTCACCAGAGATGTTCGATTGGGTTCATGTCCGGGCTCTGGCTGGGCCACTCAAGGACATTCAGAGACTTATCCCGAAGCCACTCCTGCGTTTTCTTGGCTGTGTGCTTAGGGTAGTCGTCCTGTTGGAAGGTGAACCTTCTCCCCAGAATTAAGTCCTGAGTGCTCTGGAGCAGGTTTTCATCAAGGATCTCTCTGTACCTTTTTTATCATGGTCTGAGTCCTTTAGGTGCCTTTTGTTCAAACTCCAAGTGGGCTGTCATGTGCCTTTTACTGAGTGGCTTCCGTCTGGCCACTGTACCAGAAAGGCCTGATTGGTGGAGTGCTGCAGAGACGGTTGTCCTTCTGGAAGGTTTTCCCCCATCTCCACAGAGGAGCTCTGTCAGTGACCATCGGCTTCGTCGTCACCTCCCTGACCAAGGCCTTTCGATCATATCCTTGGACTAAAGTGATTGCACATGATGTTRGGCTTGCATGTGAGTGTCAAAGGGCCTTTGGGTAACGAAGCACATATTCAACGGTATRCCTTTTTCTCACGTAGGCTGTTCATTTCTGATCTTTGATACTTTTTTTTGGTTTGTATATGTATCATGGTATACTACGTTAACGCTATATGTGAGGGCCATTTTGTTACTTGGTAGCTACTAGCAACTAGATAGGGGTAAATCGTGGAATGGGCTGGTGGGTTTTTGTCATGGAAAATCACCACAAGGGGACTCAGTCAACCTTAAATGAATCATTCTTTATTATCAGCAAGCTGGAGAGGTTCCAACAAACTTAAAGCACCATAGTACACGTCGGTCGGGAGCTCTGCCGGGGCAGTCCCGTTTGTTCTCCTATATTCTGCTTAGACAGACAAGTTATATTTGCATGATTTAGCTAATTCATCATTTATTCATCATTAACGTTTGGTTCCTGCATGTGACCGACCAATACCTCACAAGGCTGCTTCTCTCCAAGCTGAGACCTTGAAACTGAGATATCCCTTTTGGTTCCCAGAACAATGTTCTAGGCGTACTGCCAATTGGTCTGAGGAGGTCACAATCACCTGCACGAACCAAGAACATTTGTCAGGGAAATTTTGTATTAATTAGCGTATCAATTAATTGAATGTATGTAGGCTGTGAATGGCCTCACACACCAGTACAGTAGGTGGTGTATGCACCTAAAAGTTGGATGCGATCCGCTAACCAAATCCCAAAAGAAGGACGTAAATGCACGTTGCTTGACCCGTATAGAGAATGTGAAAAAGGAGCAAAGTTAATCTCTWTTATTGATGTTTGATGAAGAGTATCTACCACCCTATGTAAAGCTGGGATATATAAGGTACCCCATAACAGAGTTGGTGTAAAACCTGATGCAATGGAAGAAATGCAAAAGGTTTGGCCACATGTCACGTGTTTGCAGACGGAAGGAATATGTTATTGTAGAGTATGTGAATGTAAAATTTTGCGACTGTGGTGGGGGTCATATTCCTGAATTCCCAGACTGCCCTGTTTAGGGTGAAAGAGGTTGACGGGTCAAGGATCAGGKCTGTACAGCAAATCTCCTATGTGGAGGTGGATGAGAGTTATAGTGGCAAGAGGCCCCAGTTCTATAGAAGATATGATGGTGGATGCACCGCAACCAGTTGCAAATGTTGTACGTCAATCAGGTGATCTGGATACACTTATTGTGAAGAAGATGGATATTTTAGTATTTATAACCACAGTTATTAATTGTACTGCACAAGAAGTCCAGGAAGCTGGACATCATATCTGCAGCMGAGAAGTTTTTGAGCCTCCAAGACGGCAAGAACTACTGTCGCCAGATAATGTTCCGCTCTTACAGGATCCTTCTCAGCCTGTGTAAGGACCTGATTAGAACAGGAAAGCAGGCGGATTTAGTTTAATTTACATTTCGTTATTGATAGTTTGTATGATTTAAAAAYAATACTGTATACACTGAACAAACATATGAACGCAACATGTAAAGTGTTGCTCCTGTGTTTCATGAGGTGAAATCAAAGTTCCAGACACAAACTAATTTCTCTCAAGTTTTGTACACATTTGTTTTCATCCATGTTAGTGAGCATTTSTCCTTTGCCAAGATAATCCATCCACCTGACAGGTGTGGCATATCAAGATGCTGATTAAATATCAGGATCATCATTACACAGGTGAACCTTGTGCTGGGGACAAGAGTAGGTGCTTGGCAGCAGCTAATGGGGATCCCTAATTAATACAAATACAAAATGCTATTCTAAAATGTGCTGTTTTGTCACGTAACACTATGCCACCGACGTCTCAAATTTTGAGGGAGCATGCAATTGGCAAGCTGACTGCAGGAATTTCCACCAGAGCTGTTGCCAGATAATTTAATGTTAATTTCTCTACCATAAACCGCCTCCAACGTTGTTTTAGAGATTTTGGCAGTATGCCCAACCAGTCTCAACTGCAGACCACCGTGTATGGCGTTGTGTGGGCGTGCGGTTTGCTGATGTCAATGTTGTGAACAGAGTGCCCCATGGTGGCATCAGGGTTGTGGTATGAGCAGGCATAAGCTAGAGACAACAATCACAATTGCATTTATCGATGGCAATTTGAATGCACAGAGATCCCATGACAAGATCCTGAGGCCCATTGTCCTGCCATTCATCTGCCGCTGTCACCTCATGTTTCAGCATGACAATGCACAGTCCCATGTCGCAAGGATCTGTACACAATTGAAAATGCTGAACATGTCCCAGTTCTTCCATGGCCTGCATACTCACCAGACATGTCACCCTTTGAGCATGTTTTGGATGGTCTGGATCGACGTGTACGACAGCTTGTTTGAGTTCCCGCCAAGATACAGGAATTTCGCATAGCCAATGAAGAGGAGTGGGACAACATGCCACAATCAACAGCCTGATGAACTCCAGGAAATGGAGATGTGTCCCAGGGGAGGCAGCAGCAGCAGCTACCCACTTCTCCAGTGCTTCATTTGTAAATTGGGAGGTGCTGGAACCAAAAGTGAGCCTGAGAGGGGGGTGACCTGGGGGTCTCTGAGGAACCAGAGCACATATTAAATAAAATACCTTGATAATGCATGCAATGCTTTATTATAATGGCTTTAGCGTACTGGCATAGAGCAGTGGTGTGGCTCCGCTTGCAGAAGTTGCACACATGGAGTACATTRATTGTAGCCTGGAGTCCAGGAAAAATTTMGCCTTTTGTAAATGGATTTCATGCAATTCTACATCATTTTAGATGACTGGGGACTTTTGCAGAATCTTTTTTAATACCTCACAAATGACTAAAATGACAGACTACTTTGACACTGAGATCAATAAAAACGACCGTGTCTCTAATCCATCAATAGCCTAGGCCAGGTGTGCGGAGAAACACATTGTACAATATGAGGAGGAAGTTAGTCCTAAACAAGCTTTCCAGTTTCACTGACTCACCCAATGATGTTCAGCTCACTCACCGGACAAAAGCTTCTCTCTCTTGCTTAACTTTGTAAAACAATGCTGTTCTCTCAATAGGCCTATTTGGAAGTTGATAACTTGGTAACAGACAGATTAGTATTTTATTTTCAGCAGGATCCATTTGCTTTACAACCTGTGTTTTCCAGCGATTGTATTAGAAATATTGCTAAAGGCCTGTTTTGGCTGCATGCTGTTCACTGACAGATTTGCCACACGTTCCTGACTGTAGACATGCKTTGTGATTTGGCTACACAATCCACAGCTGGGCTCACTTTAATTTAATCTAGTGTTGATCCTCCTGTAGCTACAACTACTAACCTGATCGTAGTCAATTCCGGGAATCCACGAATCTCAATTTCATTTCTTTCTGAAACAGACGCGAGTGCTGCCAGACACCTCCAACACACTTCCACAGCTATTACTCTATGAGGAAATAAATGAAGAAGTGCCAAAATGCTGGAGAGATGAAGTTGCCCGGGGGAAAAGAGAATAATAGAAGCTGAATCTCCACTTTTCCAGTATTCTGTCGAGAGATACAGGCGACTCGCACCTTCTCCTAATAACACAGAATCGCCACCGCATTGGTTACTCACATACGACTAACATGCTCTGCACAACATAAACCTCCGGCACCGGCCCAACATTAATCCCCATTCTTAGAATCTAGGCAACATATATTCACATATACGTCCTCTACTTTTCCGGCAGCGCCATGACATAATACAGAGGACACCTCACTACAAATGTCACAATATATATAGATATATATATAGCATACTTCTATATTATACGCTGAAATAATTTTTCATGCCACGAGTAGGCTACCTGATCCTGGCAAATGGGTTCCGGAAAAAAGACCAAAACTGAAGAGGCTCGCGGGGATCCGGCTCAAATTAAGCACCGCCTTTTCATATAGGGCCGTCCAAGGACTTGAATGCATGGACGGTTGCCAAAGATTTTATAACTAACCAAGATGGACCACAGACGGTCGTTTAGCAGGGAACAGATGAGCAATCAGCACGAGTTCCTATTGGCGTTTCTAGCACAAATCTCGCATATTTCTTGGTAGGAACGCATCTGTGAGCTGTGTGCAATACCTCAATTCGCCTTTGCGTTCCTTCTAAACATGCAATTTAGTTTTTTACTTTTGCAAGGGGAAGTCTACAAAACTCTAGTCCACTCTGTTCAAACAGATTTTAGTTCTGGGTACAGAACTGTATTAAGATCAGATGTTTCATAGATTCAACATTTGCAGAATGTCAGCAAAATCCATCTCGTCCATCTTCTCCATGCTTCTCGAAAATACTCTCTGTCTCATTGTTCTATCTGTGGCTTCACTGTGGTAGTGGGGGAACAGGAAGTTCTGCGAGGCCACACCATCCAGTATAAGAAAGCGCCAGATAGTGCGTCAAGAAGATAACCTTTTGTGTCCGTTTCTATTTATTACTACAGCTTTGTAAAAGAATGTATAAACTTTCTAATATCAAAACAACATGTCATACCATGCTAGGTAACAAATCCGTTAAGGTATTATCACGTTTGGTAATGTTTTGTTATTTTTGTGTCAAACCAAGTGAACGTGAAACTATTTTAAGTCACACAGCTAGAAACTAGATTTGTCTGAATGGATGTACATGATTTCTTCAAGGTAATTTAATAAAAAATCTATTTGAGATTTCTGAGTTTGTTTATCATGCTAATGGTTTTTGTGAAATTCACAAGCTGGTAACATGGTGGCACCCATTCTATCTGCGTCAACAGACTTCAGTGCTGGTGCAGAGACAATTTCACGGTCGCACTACAGTTTTGAAGCTGAATGCAATGATTATCATGTGTAGTAATATTCAGACACATTCCGTTTCTATATTTATCTGTAAATTATGTTGTGAACAGGAAATGCGATTGGTTTTTGATGTGAAATACAGCGAAGACAAGGTTATTCAGGAAAARAGTACATAATGCTGCCTACTGCAACCTTGTACTAAATGMTTTTTGAGTAATTTATGCATTTGGGAAATCTACMATAGGTTAAGTTCATTTACGTTGTGTAGACTAATTTTAAAGCGTGTACTTTGTCCAATTTGAATGAATTAATGTTTTGTTACCTACTTCATCTTTTGAAATGAGTTGGACAGGAGCTGATTACTGCCACCTCAAATTTCTAGTGTTTGAGCTCATGTTCCTCTTATAGAATTTTAGCTAATATTAACAGTATTGTGGAGCTGCTGCACCTAAATATAAACAGTGCCGGCACCTATTTCAGTCCAAGTCATGTGGTGAATTAGACAATTGAACAAGAAGAAATATAATATATATTTTTGAGAGTAAAGAAAGTGCCTGAACTGTCAAGACAATAACTTTTTGTCTGTTACTCGTTGTTACTATAGGACGACTAGAATTAAGTCTGAAGCCGGAAATAACCACAGTGAGGACAAACCCAGCCTGCCTCTCTCCTTCCTCACTGAGTAGAAACCTACAGTCACTGGGTCCTGATTGTGACAGTGGAGTCCAGTTTGCACTGCAGGATCCAGAGATGGCATCAGTGAAGCTGGAAGACTGCAGTCAAACACTGGAGCTGAATGTCATCATTAAAGATGAAGAAGAGGAGGAGAAGATTGGGAAATCTGTTTCTCATGGTAAGAGCAGGTTCTGTCTAACTAAGTTAGTTGTTTGTTCCAACTTCTCACTGTGCAGGAAAAGTTACAGTAGAACTGTTTCATGATGAACTGTTTCAATGAGAAGGTAGATGTTATTTCATGCTACTGA
>NW_019947498.1:0-16033 GCF_002910315.2 Salvelinus sp. IW2-2015
GCATTAGGAATTTCACTGGCTTGGTATGCGAAAAAAGCAGTATTTTGGTTTCAACAAACATCATCCTGCATGTCACTGGTGCGTCGTGAACAAGAGTAGTTGTTTGATATAAGAAGGTTTGTCCTGATTATCAGTAAATTTATTGTGCCTTTTCCAACCCCAGGGCATTGTCCCTGCCATATCCCCGGCAGCAGGAAGAATTACGGCCTCCACAACTAGTATAGGGCTGGGCCTGTCCTACCACTCGGTTAAGTCACCAAATATTAGACGCCTCTAGCCCCTTCTTATTAATGGTATCTGTTGCTTACCACACGTCTTACTACTCGCAAGTCGTCTTAATTCTCGCTCAAAAAACTCCTGTGCTTATTCTTTCAAATGGGCATGTTTTGTTTCTAAATTCTGCGCAAGGACTGAAGGTTCATGAGTTTGTGAGATAGTACTTTTTGCAGATATAACACCACTGTGGCTGAGGAAAGACACTACTCCCAATTAAAAGTTGAAACCCAAATCAATCGTAGTTCTCCAACGTCCCTTTTCTGTTAGTTCGGGCTTTCCCGGAACGGAGGGGGCAGTAGCTCTTCGGCTGCATCAGATTCACAACTGTCAGTGTCCATTGCTAATCTGGGGCTAACAACAAATGTAGAATTACTGATGCTAGCAATGGATGTCTCGTGAAGCAGAACAACTTGTGTCGTCGACAGGTGCAGGTGTAGTACTGCTGGTAGTAGCAGGTTTGTAGTACTGCTGGTAGTAGCAGGTTGTAGTACTGCTGGTATTTAGCAGGTAGTAACTGCTGCGTAGTAGCCAGGTGTAGTACTTGCTGGTAGATAGCAGGTGTAGTACTGCTATGTAGTTAGCAGTACTACCAGTAGAGCTGGTATGTGTCTCTGATGGGCGGGCCTTACTTTTTTTGAACCAATTAATACATTTTCGAGGCAAACGAATGGGTGGATGGCACCTGGACAAAACGAAGTGGACGTACCCAGTTTGGGAATACCATCACTAGTGTATCTGTCATCTCAAAATAAAAACTGAGAAAGATGTCTAAGCTTAAGGACTGTGAAGAGGGTGTGTATTGCAAGAATGATGAGAGTCTGTGTGTATGTGCACGTGAGAGGAGCTGACAGGGGACAAAGGGGTGTGTAGGGACAGAAGAGAGAGGGAGGGACAGAGAGTGAGCGGTTAGGGACAGACATATAGATAGATAGATAGATAGAGAGAGGAGAGCGTGGGTCAGAGAGAGAGGGAGGGACAGACAGAAGACGAGGAGAGAGAGAGGGCGGGTTAGAGAGAGAGAGAGAGAGAGGGTGGGTCAGAGAGAGAGGGAGGGACAGAGGAGAACAGTCAGAATGTGTTTGTGTAATATAATATATTATAATAATAATCACCCAGATCTCTCATCTGCTGCTGTCTCCATCTCCTCCTTCCTGAGAACAGAGGATGAGTATGACGGAGAGGGGTGTAGGAGAGGAGGAGTGTGATGTAGAGGGGTGTAGAAGAGGAGGAGTGTGATGTGGAGGAGAGGAGGAGTGTGATGGAGAGAAGTGGAGGAGAGGAGGAGTGTGATGTGGAGGAGAGGACACACATGCACGCACACAACCCAGTGTTACAACCCCATCCCACTATTCATCTCTCCCTCTCTCTCTATCCCCCTCTCTGACCCCCCCACACACATCCATACCCAGTGATAGGGAGTCACACATATGGTGAGCAGTGCAGGGTGTGTTTATATAGCTGTGAGAGCAGTGATCTAGGTTCTGATGCATGCCTGAGATGCCTGGGCTGTGACATGCTTGAGGGGTTGGCCTCTGGGACTGGGGTGGCCCCTGTGTGTATGCTTGGTGGGGGGGCTTACAAATAAATATAAAAAATGACTTTCTGTGCCTCCCGAGTGGCACAGCATCACAGTGCTAGAGGCGTCACTACAGACCCGGGTTTGATCACAGGCTGTGTCACAACCAGACGTAATCAGGAGTCCCATAGGGCGTCACACAATTGTCCCAGCGTCGTCCAGGTTAGGTGAGGGTTTGGCCGTGGGGGCTTTACTTGGCTCATCGCGCTCTAGCGACTCCTTGTGGCGGGCCGGGCGCCTGCAGGCTGACCACGGTGTTTCCTCGGAAACATTGGTGCGGCTGGCTTCTGGGTTAAGTGAGCGGGTGTTAAGAAGCACGGTTTGGCAGGTCATGTTTCTGAGGACACATGACTTGACCTTCGCCTCCCGAGCCCGTTGGGGAGTTGCAGCGATGAGACGAGGTAACAGCGCTCACTGTTTCCTCTCGTGGCCACTTTCCACGACATCTCCCGACATCCTCAGACATGGATGAACGTCAAATAGTGACTTGTATCGCGGGTGACCTGCCTGCTCCGTTTGGGGTGTGACCAGGGGTGGCCTCTCTGTGTCTTATGGTCCCACCAGCTGGATGCTGTCTGGAGACCTACAAGGGTTTGGCTATCGTCAGTCTGTCTACCCAGGGTTAGAGCTATCGTTCAGTCTGTCTACCCAGGGTTAGGGCTATCGTCAGTCTATGTCTACCCAGGTTAGGGCTATCGTCAGTTCTGTCTACCCAGGGTTAGGCTAATCGTCAGTCTGTCTACCCAGGTTAGGGCTATCTCAGTCTGTCCTACCCAGGGTTAGCTATCGTCAGTCTGTCTTACCCCGGATGTTAGGTCTATCCTCAGGTGTCATCAGTCTAGTCTACTAGATAAGGGGACGATACGTCTCTTTCTGGCTATTTGACATCACTAGGACAACCAGTTCAATCTGTTCTGGACAACCTGGTTTCATCTGTTCTAGACAACCTGTTCTAGTCTGGTTCATCTGTTCTAGACACCTGGTTCATCTTGTTCTAGACAACCTGGTTCATCTGTTCTAGACAACCTGGTTCATCTGTCTAGACAACTTGGTTCATTGTTCTTAGTTGACAACCTGGTTCATCTGTTCAGACAACCTGGTTCATCTGTTTCTTAGACAACCTGGTCATCTGTTCTAGACAACCTGGTTCATCTGTTCTAGACACCTGGTTCAATCTGTTCTGACCAACCTGTGCATCTGTTATCTGGAAACCTGGTTCATCTGTTCTAGACAACCTGGTTCATCTGTTCTAGACAACCTGTTCATCTGTTACTAGACAACCTGGTTCATCTGTTCTAGCAACCTGGTTCATCTGTTCTAGACAACCTGGTTCATCTGTTCTGACAACCTGGTTCATCTTGTTCTGGACAACCTGGTTCATCTGTATCTTGAACAACCTGGTTCATCTGTTCTAGACAACCTGGTTCATCTGTTCTAGACAACCTGGTTCATCTGTTCTGCTGTGAACAACCTGGTTCATCTGTTCTACAGACAACCTGGTTCATCTGTCGGACAAACCTGGGTTCATCTGTTCTAGACAACCTGGTTCATCTGTTCTAGACAACCTGGTCATCTTTCGGATCAACCTGGTTTCATACTGTTTCTAGACAACCTGGGTTCATCTGTTCTCGGTCAAACCTGGTTCATCTGTTCTCAACAACCTGGTTCATCCTGTTCTAGACAACCTGGTTCATCTGTTATAGAAAACCTGGTTCATCTGTTGTTATAGACAACCTGGTTCATCTGTTGTTAGAACAACGCTTGGTTCATCTGTTCTAGAAACCTGTTCATGGCTGTTATAGGAAACCTGGTTCATCTGTTCTAGACAACCTGGTTCATCTGTTTAGACAACTAGTCTCGTTCTAGAAACCTGTTCATCTGTTCTGGACAACCTGGTTATCTGGTCTAGACAACCTGGTTCATCTTGTTTAGCAACTGGTTTCATCTGTGTAGACAACCTGTTCATCTGTTCTAGACAACCTGGTTCATCTGTTCTAGAACAACCTGGTTCATCTGTTCTGGACAACCTGCGTTCATCTGTTTCTGGACAAACCTGGTTCATCTGTTCTGGACAACCTGTTCATCTGTTTCTGGACAACCTGGTTCATCTGTTCTGCGGACAACCTGTGTTTTACAATCTGTTCTAGTCAACCTGGTTCATCTGTTCTAGGACAACCTGGTTCATCTGTTCGGACAACTGGTTCATCTGTTCTAGACAACCTGGTTTCATCTGTTCTAGACAACCTGGTTTCATCTGTCTAGACAACCTGGTTCATTGTTTGACAACCTGGTTCATCTGTTATTAGACAAACCTGGTTCAACTTGTTTAGACAAACCTGTTCATCTGTTTGGACAACTGGTTCATCTGTCTGACAACCTGGTTCATCTGTTCTGACAACCTGGTTCATCTGTTTCTAGCACTGGTTCATCTGTTCTGGACAACCTGTTCATCTGTCTAGCAACCTGGTTCATCTGTTCTAGACAACCTGGTTTCATCTGTTCTAGACAACCTGGTTCATCTGTCTAGACAAACCTTGGTTCATCTGTCTGGACAACCTTGTTATCTGTTCTAGACAACCTGGTTCATATGTTCTTAGACAACCTGGCTCATCTGTTCTAGACCACCTGGTTCATCTGTTCTGACAACCTGTTTCATCTTCTGACAACCTGGTTCATCTGTTCTAGGACAACCTGGTTCATCTGTTCTGGAACAACCTTGTTCATCTGTTCTAGACAAACCTGGTTCATCTGTTCTAGACAACCTGGTTCATCTGTTCTAGACAACCTGTTCATCTTTCTAGGACAACCTGGTTCATCTGTTCTAGTCAACTGTCGAAATTCTCTTTTGCAACCGGTTCATCTGTTCTAGACAACCTGGTTCATCTGTTCTAGACAACCTGTTCATCTGTTCTAGCAGAACAACCTGGTTTCATCTGTTTGACAAACCTGGTTCATCTGTTCTAGACAACCTGTTCATCTGTTCTGAGAACAAACCTGGTTCATCTGTTCTTAGACAACCTGGTTCACTTCTAGACAACCTGGTTCATCTGTCTGGACAACCTGTTTCATCTGTCTGGACAACCTGGTTCATCTGTTTGACAACCTGGTTCATCTGTTCTGGACAACCTGTTTCATCTGTTCTGGACAACCTGTTCATCTGATTTTCTGGACAACCTGGTTCCATCTTGTTTGACAACCTGTTCATCTGTTCTGGACAACCTGGTTCATCTGTTCGTAGACAACCGGTTCATCTGTTAGACCCTGGTTCAATCTGTTAGACAACTGTTCATTCTGTTAGACAACCTGTTATCTGTTCTAGGACAACCTGGTTCATCTGTTTGGACACTGGTTCATCTGTTCTGGACAACTGGTTCATCTGTTCTAGACAACCTGGTCAATCTGTTTCTGGACAACCTGGTTCATCTGTCTGACAACTGTTCATCTCTTTAGACAACCTGGTTTCCATCTGTTCTGGACAACCTGCGTTCATCTGTCATGGACAACCTGGTTCATCTGTTTCTAGACAACCTGTTCATTGTTACAACCTGGTTCATCTGTTCTGGACAACCTGGTTCATCTGTTTCTGGACAACCTGGTCATCTGTTCTGGACCAACCTGGTTCTCTGCTTCTGACAACCTTTATCTGTCTGGACAACCCCTTTTTTTTTTTTGTTTCGGTTCATCTGTTCTAGTCACAACCTGGTTCATCTGTTCTTTACGTTAGATTTTCCCATGATTTGACTCTGAGAACAGAGGAAAGACTGCGTTATTGAATGGATGAATGGGTGGATGAATAGATTATGATAAATGGGCCAGAAGCACTTGGTCAACAGAAAGTTCACCATTGACATAAAAAGTCAAAGCTCAGTCTTCCTCAATCTTTATCACGTCATATGTTTACTCTGGTGTAACTTCTGTGTGTGTATTCAAGTCTGGTGCTACTCTGGTGTAAATTCTTGTTGTGTTATTCAAGTCTGGTGCTACTCTTTGTGTAACTTCTGTTGTTGTTGTTTATTCAAGTCTGGTGCTACTCTGGTTGTTTAAATTTTCTGTGTGTGTTATTCAAGTCTGGTGCTACTCTGTGGTAAATTCTGTGTGTGTTATTCAAGTCTGGTGCTACTCTGGTGTAACTTCTGGTGTGTTATTCAAGTCTAGTGCTACTCTGGTGTGCTACTCTGGTGTGTAACTCCTGTGTGTGTTTATTCAAGTCTGGTACAGAAAGGAGACTGAATAGAGAGAGAGAGAAAGTGATAATAGCATTGATTTCTGATCAATTGAATCAGTCAATAGAATGTGCTGACAGATCTCTAGACGAACCAAACTCCACATTCAGCTGAATCCCCAGGGCCATAGAAAGATCAGACTCCATGTTAGTGTTAAACCATTTTAAGATCAACAAACGCATTTTATTTATTCATGCATAGGACTACTCTTATCTCCTTTCCTTCTCCCTCTACGTCGCACTTGTCCTGCTCTGTCTTCCGTTCTTCCCTTGCTACTGTCTGTTCTCCTGCTACTGTCTCCGTTCTTCTCCCCTGCTACTTGTTCTCCCTGCTACTTTCCGTTTCTCCCTGACTCGTCCCGTACTTGCCGTTTCTCCCTGCTCCTGTCTCCGTTTCCTTCTCCCTGCTACTTCTCGTTCTCCCCTGTACTTTCTCGTTTCTCTCCTGCCTTTCTCGTTCCTCTCCCCTGCTTACTTGTCCTTTTCCTTCTCCCTGCTACTTGTCTCCGTTTCCTTCTCCCTGCTACTTTTCTCCGTTTCCTTCTCCCCTGCTACTTGTCTCCGTTTCTTTCTCCCCTTCTACTTGTCTCCGTTTCCTGTCTCCCTCTATGTCTCCGTTTCCATTCTCCCATACTTGTCTCCGTTCCTTCTCCCTGCTACTTGTCTTCCGTTTCCTTTCTCCCCTGCACTTGTCTCGTTTCCTTCTCCCCTCTCTACTTGTCTCAGTTTCCTTCTCCCCTTCTACTTGTTCTCAGTTTCCTCTCCCCTTCTACTTGTCTCCGTTTTCTTCTCCCTTCTACTTGTCTCCGTTTCCTTTTCCCCTTTATCTGTCTCCGTTTCCTTCTCCCCTTTTCTACTTGTCTCCGTTTCCTTCTCCCTTGCTACTTGTCTCCCGTTTCCTTCTCCCCCGCTACTTGTCTCCGTTTCCTTCTCTCATAATGATAGTTGTTTTGGCATTCATGACATCATGATGTTTAGTATGTTCCAGCACATGGACTGTATGTGGATCTTTATCATGTTCAGCTCTTGACCATTAAGAAACCAAACATTCTCTTTGCGACAATTAAAGAGTTTGATTTATTACTAATCGTTCCTTGTTTTCACATGTAAATCTGTACGAGGCCTCTTACCAACATACAGTACAAGGCTCTCACAAACAGTCAGGAGTGTACAAGAACTCTCATAAAACATACAGTACGAAGTCTGCTCACTACAAACATACAGTACGAAGTCTCTCACAAACATACAGTACGAAGTCTCTCCAAAACATACAGTACGAAGTCTCTTCACAAATCCAGTACGAAGTCTCTCACAAACATACATCAAGTCTCTACAAACATACATACAGCCTAAACACACAGTACAGTATTTCCCTTCTCCCAGATATGCACCATTTTTACAAGTACATTTTAGCAGACACTCTTATCACAGAGAGACTTAGAGTAGTGATTTTCATATACATTTGACTATTTGTTCATACTGGTCCCCCGTGGGAATCAAACCCACCACCCTGGGTTGCATGTGCCATGCTTCTACAACTGAGACAGCGGACCATGTGTGTATATTTTGGTCAAAGACACTGAATGTGTAAGCAGACCCTGGGAAAATCTGTCTGGACGGCATTCAGATCTTCCTTCTCTCACCCCAACCTACACACAACACACACCCCTCTCTCCCTCCTCAGTCAAACTGGATTGCAGCAGAAACTGTATGTTTTTGAGCCATAAAACAGCACCCACAAACTCTGCAGGCAGCCAAGACCAAATAGGATCTGCTATGGGTGGAGGGGATTTTGGGAGTGGTTCAGTTAGGTCTAGTATGAGGAAGAGAATTACACTCTAGGGAATGTAACATGTTGTGTCGGTGTGTGTGTGTGTGTGTGTGTGTGTGGTGTTGTGCGTGCATGTAGGAGGGGAGGGAGAGGGAAAAAACAGCCAACAGCCAGGCTAAAAACAGTTGTAAACTATCAATCATTCTGTTCCTGGTTCTCTCTCCCATCCCCCAACTCCAATCCCTCCATCCCTCTCCCTTTCCTTCCTTCCTTCCTTCCTCTCTCCATCCTTCCCTCCCTCCTTTCCCAGTTCTTTTTACCAGCAGGTTGCTTAATGCTTTCCAGATTCCTGCATGCCGTCGTCCTGGAAGCATTGCAAGGCAACGTCCCCAATAACACCCTAGTCCCTATATAGTGCACTACTTTTGACCAGGGCCCAATAACACCCTAGTCCCTATATAGTGCACTACTTTTGACCAGGGCCCATAGGGACTCACCCCAAGTCTGATCATGGAATTTGGCAAAAAGGCTGTTGTGTCCCGCCAGGGGTTACATAGGGGAACTCACTGGAAGGCTGTGACCACCCCCTAGTGGTGGAAAGAGAGAATAACAGTTCAGGAAGTGATGTACTTTTAAAGTTGGATGTCTAACACTACAAATATGTCAACGTTGCAATTATAACCAAATGTGATTTCCTGAGGTCAGTCTGTCCCCCAAGAAGAGATTATAGCTTAAGCAGAATTACATAATAACCAATGCTTAAAATGTTTGTAACAGGTTGTGCATTGAAACAAACAGATGTCATCAGAGAGAAYAACAATCAAACAACTCTAACATCCTGGTAGACTGATCTAATGTTTCCATTGTTCCAGACACACCCCTATCCATGTCTTTCCTCCAGAGTCCACTAGGTGGCAGAAGACAACCCTCAGAGAGGGAGGCTAAGGCCTGGGTGGAAGTTTTTAAAATGTTTTAACCTTTAACTAGTCAAGAACAAATTCTTATTTACAATGACGGCCTACCGCGGCCAAACCCTAACCCGGACGACGCTGGGCCAATTGTGCGCCGCCCTATGGGACTCCCAATGACAGCCGGTTGTGACACAGCCTGGAATCGAACCAGGTCTGTAGTGACACCTTTAGCACTGAGATGCAGTGCCTTAGACCGCTGCGCCACTCGGGAGCGTGTAGAGGCTGGAGGTTGATTTGGAATTCAACTTGATGATGAGGCCTCTTACCAATACAGTACGAGCCTCTCACAAACACATTACAGTACAAGGACTCTCATAAACATACAGTACGAAGTCCCTGCTCAACCACAAAGCATAGTCGGTACGAAGTCTCTCACAAACATACAGTGACGAAGTCTCTCACAAACATACAGTAGGAAGCTCTCACAAACATACAGTACAAGTCTCTCACAACATACGCGTACAACGAAAGTCTCATCACAAACACGACTAGCTCCATACAACAGACAGTACAATATTTCCCTTTCCCAGATATGCACCATTTTTACAAGTACATTTTTAGCAGACACTCTTATCCAGAGAGACTTAGAGTAGTGATTTTCATATACATTTGACTATTTGTTCATACTGGTCCCCCGTGGGAATCAAACCACCACCCTGGTGTTGCATGTGCCATGCTCTACCAACTGAGCCAGGCGGGACCATGTGTGTATATTTGGTCAAAGACACTGAATGTGTAGCAGACCCTGGGAAAATCTGTCTGGACGGCATTCAGATCTTCCTTCTCTCACCCCTCAAACACACACACACACACACCCTCTTCTCCCTCCCAGTACAAATCTGGATTGCAAGCAGAAACTGTATGTTTTTGAGCCATAAAACAGCCCACAAACTCTGCAGGCAGCCAAGACAAATAGGATCTGCTATGGGTGGAGGGATTTTGGGGAGTGGTTCAGTTAGGTCTAGTATGGAGGAAGAGAATTACACTCTAGGGAATGTAACATGTGTGTCTGTGTGTGGTGTGTGTGTGTGTGTGTGTGTGTGTGCGTGCATGTAGGAGGGGAGGGAGAACAACAGCCAGGCTAAAACAGTTGTAAACTATCAATCATTCTGTTCCTGGTTCTCTCTCCCATCCCCACTCCAATCCCTCCATCCCTCTCCCTTTCCTTCCTTCCTTCCTCTCTCCATCCTTCCCTCCCTCCTTTCCCAGTTCTTTTTTACCAGCAGGTTGCTTAATGCTTTCCAGATTCCTGCATGCCGTCGTCCTGGAAGCATTGCAAGGCTACGTCCCCATAACACCCTAGTCCCTATGTATAGTGCACTACTTTGACCAGGGCCCATAACACCCTAGTCCTAATAGTGCACTAACTTTGACCAGGGCCCATAGGAACTCACCCAAGTCGGATCATGGAATTTGGCAAAAGGCTGTTGTGTCCGCCAAGGGTTACATAGGGGAACTCACTGGAAGGCTGTGACCACCCCTAGTGGGTGAAAAAGAGAATAACAGTTCAGGAAGTGATGAAAAAAATTTAAATTAACATTTTCCCCATGTACTTTTAAAGTTGGATGTCTAACACTACAATATGTCAACGTTGCCATTACCAAATGTGATTTCCTGAGATCAGTCTGTCCCCCTAGAAGAGATTATATGCCTAAGCAGAATTACATAACCAATGCTTAAATGTTCGTAACAGGTTGTGCATTGAAACAAACAGATGTCATCAGAGAGAAAACAATCAAACAACTCTAACATCCTGTAGACTGATCTAATGTTTCCATTGTTCCAGACACACCCTATCCATGTCTTTCCTCCAGAGTCCACTAGGTGGCAAAGAAACGACAGAGTCAGAGGGGAGGCTAAGGCCTGGGTGGAAGTTTATTTGTATTTTTAACTTTAACTAGGCAGTCAGTTAGAACAAATTCTTGTTTAACCCGGCCAAACCCTAACGACGCTGGCGGGCACAATTGTGCGCCGCCCTATGGGACTCCCAATCACAGCGGTTGTGACACAGCCTGGAATCGAACCAGGTCTGTAGTGACACCTCTAGCACTGAGATGCAGTGCTTAGACCACTGCGCACATCGGCATGTAAAGCTGAGGTTGATTTGGTGGGTTCAGTCTAAGGTTTTAGTAGCCTGCCAGCGAGAAATCTGAGTTTTTTGGGTCAGCCTGTTGCAATGCTGGTCATCGCAAGGCATTATAGAGGGTATGGTATGCAGTACTCACTGAGGAAGTGCTCCTGCATCTAGGACCTCTATCTAGAGGAAATGGCCTAACATTGTCAAGACTCATCCGCCTGTATTAGACTGTTCTCTTTCAAACCCTGGTCCCTCTGTTTAATCTATGCATAGTCAATTTATAACTCTACTACTGTAGTTACCTCAATTACTGGATAACCGGTGCCCTCCCGACTTGATCTGTACGGTACACGACCCCTGTATAAGTTCGCTATTGTTTTGTTACTGTGTCGTTATTACTTGTTACTCTTAATTCTTATTCTTTTTTTTTTTTTTTTTCTGTATTGGTTGGTTGGGCTCGTGTGTAACATTTCATGCAAAGGTTACACCTGTTATTATCGCAGATGTTGATACAGTTTGATTTGAAAGCGACTTACAGTCATGGCTTCATAATTTTACGTATGGGGTGTTCCCAGGATAGGATCCACTTCTGGCGTCTATGCATGCATCTTGAGCTACAGGCTTATGATCTTTTGAATGTGAAATTAATGCATGTACTATGCAACAATGAGTCAGCGAACAGATTGTCAACCGGCTAATGTTGTAATATGCTAACCTGATCTGTAGGTGTGGTCTGGTTGAGGCAACTGTCTGAAGCTTCTGAGGATTGTTGGTATGGACTGTGGGTTCTGGACTGGTACCGGTCAGTTTACAGGGTCTGAATGACTGGTCTGCACTGAATGCTGCTTCTGGCTCACTGCCGCTCCGCGGGAGGATTGTAAAGGCTGGAGGTTGATTTGGAATTCAATTAAGGAGGCACTCGTTTTGTATTGATCACCATCGTCAATAACCATAATCAATACTAAATGTGTTTAAACTCAGGCCATCAGGATAATGGAAGTGTTCCAAAGAGCACCCTGTTCCCTATTTGACCAAGGCCCCAAAAGTGTGTACTATGTAGGGAATAGGGAGCTATTTGGAACAGAGTCCTAGCAGTGGAGGAACACCAGGATTGGAAGAGCAAGTAAGACAGAAGAAAAAGAGAAGGAGGGGAGGGAGGGAAAGAGATAGAACAGCGGTTCCTCTAGCATTGGAGGAACCCCAGCAGTACAGAGGGGATGGAGAAGGATTAGACAGGCAGAGAGAAGAGAGGGAGGGAGGGAAAGAGATAGAACAGCTGTTACATGATTGAGATATGGAGCTGTACAAGGACAGATGCATTTCAATAGGGGAGGAGACCCAGTCCATCATAAAGCACCAGAGAGAGTGAACTGTAGAATTAGAATGGAGGAGTTCTAAGAGTCCTACAGAGGTCATGACCTCGTGCACCTTGGTGGCTGGTGGATGTATTCCTGGGGTGTATATTACACTACCAGTCAAAGTTTTAGAACACCTACTCATTCAAGGGCTTTGCTTTATTTGTACTATTTTCCACTTGTAGAATAATTTTTGTCCATTAAAATAACATAAATTGATCAGAAATACAGTGTAGACATTGTTAATGTTGTAATTGACTATTGTTGCTGGAACGGCTGATTTTTAATGGGTATCTACACAGGGTACAAGGCCCATTATCAGCAACCATCACTCCTGTGTTCAATGGCACGTTGTGTAGCTAATCCAAGTTTATCATTTAAAATTCTAATTGATCATTAGAAAACCCTTTTGCAATTATGTTAGCACAGCTGAAAACTGTTGTTCTGATTAAAAAAGCAATAAAACTGGCCTTCTTAGACTAGTGAGATCTGGAGCATCAACATTTGTGGGTTTGATTACAGGCTGAAACAGACTCAATCAGGGACATGTTGAAAATGTCAGTGAAGACACCGCCGTTGGTCAGCACATGCCCGGGAGCACACGTCCTTGTAATGCGTCTGGCCCCGCAGCCTTGTGTATGTTGACCTGTTAAGGTCTTACTCACGTCGGCTACGGAGAGCGTGATCACACAGTCGTCCGGAACAGCTGATGCGCTCATGCATGCCTCAGTGTTTTGCTTGCCTGAAGCGAGCATAATATCCATGTCGTCATTCAGCACGATTCCGTGAAATAGATATAGGATGTCCCATTGGTAGGATATTCGTGATCTACCTCGTCTAATTTATTGTCCAATGATTGCACGTTGGCGAGTAATATTGACGCTAACGGCAGCTTTCCCACTCGCCTTCTGCGGGTCTCCCGAGGCACCCCCTCTGTGTCCTCTGTACCTGCGTTTCTTCCTCTTGCAAATAACGGGGATGTGGCCTGTGGGTGTTGGGAATGTCCTGGCGTCTTGCTTGTTGAAGAAAAAATATTTGTCTAATCCGTGAGTGATCATGTCCTGATATCAGAAGCTCTTTTTTGCATAAGATATGGTTGCAGAAACATTATGTACAAATAAAGTTAGAAATAACGTGAAAAAAACACAATAGCACATTGGTTGGGCTCCCGTAAACTGCTGCCATTTCTTCCGGCGCAATCAACTGATTGTCTATCAGGCCTCATGTACAGATACAACTGATTCATCAGCCTCATGTACATCATGATGCTACAGCCTCCATGTACAGATACAAACTGATTGTCTATCAGGCCTCCATGTACAGATACAAACTGATTGTCTATCAGGCTCATGTACAGATACAAACTGATTGTCTATCAGGCTCCATGTACAGATACAAAGTGATTGTCTATCAGGCCTCCATGTACAGATACAAGTGATTGTCTATCAGGACCTCCATGTACAGATTCAGCCATGTTGACAGTAGGACCCTCCTCCATCAAGGGCCAGCTGAGTTCACCCAGCCCTCAGAGCAGCAGCCTAACAAACAGCCGTCCATCAGATCTGTGTTCATCCATCCAGCCAGCTACCCCCGGCAGGGAGCAGGAGGTAGGACAAAGAGATTCCCGGTCCGGTCTCCATGACTGTCTGCTCCTTCGACCCCTCCCCATTACTGATCCTCCAGAATCATCGTTATTAGACAACTACATTTACATGTACCAGGAATTTGACCTGATCACAAACAGACACTACAGACCGAACATATAGACAAAGTACTGTCCTCCCCCCTCTGGTCCATGGTCCAGCCCGAGTCACACCCTAACTGATGCTTTAAGTATGTTGCTGAGACATGTACAGTACATGTAACTGTCTGTCAGTGGCTGAAAGGGGATGCTACTCTTCAATAACCAATACAATCAAATGAAGACATAAGGGTCGAACATTGATGACAA
The DNA here is from genome assembly GCF_002910315.2 of Salvelinus sp. IW2-2015. Classification (NCBI taxonomy): domain Eukaryota; kingdom Metazoa; phylum Chordata; class Actinopteri; order Salmoniformes; family Salmonidae; genus Salvelinus; species Salvelinus sp. IW2-2015. Next base: position 14,200 of record NW_019947498.1, read on the forward strand.
AGCCCCTGGAGAATAGGCTGCGTTTATACCAGACAGACCTATTCTGATCCTTCACCCAATTATTGGCAAAAATCTGATCCGATTGGTCAAAGACAAAAGATCAGTAAGTAAGCCTGTGTAAGCACAGCCTTAGAGTCTTTGTTTACCTTTTGTAGAACATATTATTTGATCCCCGTAAGCATCTGCTTCAAAACACGGCTGGTCAATACAGTACGTCAGAAAGCAAACACAGCAACATGACTCTAAAACATACCAGACGGGTGGAGTATGACGGTCAGCTTGTTATTTATTACAAAATAGCAGTTATTTGGGAGAGTAAGGAGAGCGTGTAAAACATACATTATTCACATAAAGACAAAGAATAGCAAGAGATAATATACAGCTTCAACACAATATACGTAGGTATTGGCAACAGAATCCTCCATTTTGCTTTCATTGCAGCCTCATGATTTTAAACATGGGTAATTGTGAATATTTGACTGTTAGTGTTAAAGTGGAGAGAGATGTGAATAGGCCTCGTCAAACAGACTGACTAACCAGGCTACTATGACTATACTGTAACAAATAAATTCAATGTTTTTCCATTTTCTTTTCTAGGAGATAAAATGTTGAAACAATTACAGTATTTATTTCTGGCTCGACTGAAATCAGAGGGGGCCTTTAATAACTGATAAAAACAGTACAATGATTAATCAACAAAGAAGCAGAGCCAGAATATTTACCTTTAACTGGATATGACATGATTCACCAATCAAGGAGAGGACCAGAAGTCTGGCAGGCTTTCATAACTTGAGCTCCATAACCAAAGTTTTTGTGATTATATTACTGATGCTCATTGGTCAGTCTTAGGGTATAGGGTCCAAAATGGCTTTACCCATGCCTTTACAGTACACTACTTCTGGTCCCTAGTGCACTATATAGGGAAAAGGGTGCCATTATGATGAATGGACCCTGGTTATTCCCTATGGACCCTGGTAAAAAAGTAGGTCACAATATAGGAAATTGGTGCGATTTGGGACGTTGACTGAGTTATGACTGAGACTCAATATAGACGTCACTATTAAGAATAAGGTCTGTTCACTGGCATATTCACTCACTGCTGCCCACACTAGAAAATGACAGATCTCACACAGTGTAAAAAGGAACAGTCAGCCACCTTAATGCATCTTCGTCTTCTTAATAATGCTTTTCTTTCTGAAGCCAGACACACATATTTATACACAGGGGCGTGTCTTTGGTTTTAGAAGTGGGGGGGACATATCAAGAAAACATCCTACAAACTCCTACCCAACCTCTGAGGCGTCCGCATGGTCCTAAAGCACACCGTTGCTCTTTAATATCACATTCCAATGATAAAACCAGGGGGGAAAAATACATTTCAGTGTGGTGGGGAAACATGTCCCCTGTTTATACACGTCTTTCATTAACACTTGTGTAATTAAATTAGTAATTTTAACAGATATCAACAGTAGCACAACACAGCGTCTGGTTTAACAGAGCAGAGCGCTGTCGGTTCAACAAAATAAGGCTATAATTACCAGCCAGGGCCGTATTTAGGTGGAGAGATTCTACCTGGACGTCTCCAAATAAACAAAAATGTTACATTTTCTATTGCAAAAACATTTTGCTACGGTGTGCCCTAATGAACACTAAAAAGGTCCAGTTCAATAGTGAGACAGCTGGACCGTCCTAGTGAGGGCCCTAGAGGTGAGTAGAACAGCATTCCAAATGCACCCTATATAGTGCACCCTTTGGACCCGGGCCTACAGGGCCCAATGTAGGGAACAGGGTGGCTTTTGGGATGCAGAACATGTTGATGCAGTCAGGCAGGTGT
>NW_019947498.1:16058-21699 GCF_002910315.2 Salvelinus sp. IW2-2015
AATGATGAATGTGAATTCAGTGACTTGGAGAACACCTGCAGAAATACAGACACAAAAAGATGGTGAGAATTTAGAATTGCTTGCATCTGCATCACAGGTGGCTGGTGGCACCTTAATTGGGGAGGACAGGCTCAAAGTAATGTCTGGAACAGAATCCTCCCCTCACCAGCCTCCTGTGATCTGCATGCCCAAACACACATACAGTAAACCAAAATGGCCTAAATACACATACAGTAACCACTAATTGTTTATATATAGTCAGACAGAACAAGGATCAATTAAGGCACTCCGTTTTGTATTGATCACCATCGTCAATAACCATAATCAATACTAAATGTGTTTAAACTCAGGCCATCAGGATAATGGAAGTGTTCCAAAGAGCACCCTGTTCCCTATTTGACAGGCCCCAAAAGTAGTGTACTATGTAGGGAATAGGGAGCTATTTGGAACAGAGTCCTAGCAGGAGATGCCCAGGATTGGAAGAGCATTAGACAGGAAAAAGAGGGAGGGAGAGATAGAACAGCGGTTCCTCTAGCATTGGAGGAAAGCCCAGCAGTACAGAGGGGATGGAGAAGGATTAGACAGGCAGAGAGAAGAGAGGGAGGGAAAGAGATAGAACAGCGGTTCCTCTAGCATTGGAGGATCGCCCAGCAGTACAGAGGGGATGGAGAAGGATTAGACAGGCATAGAGAAAGAGAGGAGAGGGAGAGAGATAGAACAGCTGTTACATGATTGAGATATGGAGCTGTACAAGGACAGATGCATTCAATAGGGGAGGAGACCCAGTCCATCATAAAGCACCAGAGAGAGTGAACTGTAGAATTAGAAGGAGGAGTTCTAAGAGCCGTCAGTCTGACCTCTGCTGCACCTTGGTGGCTGGTGGATGTATTCCTGGGGGTGTATATATTACACTACCAGTCAAAAGTTTTAGAACACCTACTCATTCAAGGGCTTTGCTTTATTTGTACTATTTTCCACATTGTAGAATAATTTTTGTCCATTAAAATAACATAAAATGATCAGAAATACAGTGTAGACATTGTTAATGTTGTAATTGACTATTGTTGCTGGAAACGGCTGATTTTTAATGGGATATCTACACAGGCGTACATAGGCCCATTATCAGCAACCATCACTCCTGTGTTCCAATGGCACGTTGTGTCAGCTAATCCAAGTTTATCATTTAAAAGTCTAATTGATCATTAGAAAACCCTTTTGCAATTATGTTAGCACAGCTGAAAACTGTTGTTCTGATTAAAGAAGCAATAAAACTGGCCTTCTCTAGACTAGTTGAGTATCTGGAGCATCAACATTGTGGGTTTGATTACAGGCTTGAAACAGACTCAATCAGGGACATGTTGAAAATGTCAGTGAAGACACCAGCCAGTTGGTCAGCACATGCCGGAGCACACGTCCTTGTAATGCGTCTGGCCCCGCAGCCTTGTGTATGTTGACCGTTTAAAGGTCTACTCACGTCGGCTACGGAGAGCGTGATCACACAGTCGTCCGGAACAGCTGATGCGCTCATGCATGCCTCAGTGTTGCTTGCCTCGAAGCGAGCATAATATCCATGTCGTCATTCAGCCACGATTCCGTGAAAATATAGGATGTCCCATTGGTAGGATATTCGTGATCATACCTCGTCTAATTTATTGTCCAATGATTGCACGTTGGCGAGTAATATTGACGCTAACGGCAGCTTTCCCACTCGCCTTCTGCGGGTCTCCCGAGGCACCCCGCTCTGTGTTCCTCTGTACCTGCGTTTCTTCCTCTTGCAAATAACGGGGATGTTGGCCTTGTGGGTGTTGGGTGAATGTCCTGTGCGTCTTGCTTGTTGAAGAAAAAAATATTGTCTAATCCGCTTGAGTGATCAATGTCCTGATATCCAGAAGCTCTTTTTTGCCATAAGATATGGTTGCAGAAACATTATGTACAAAATAAGTTAGAAAAATAACGTGAAAAAACCCACAATAGCACAATTGGTTGGGCTCCCGTAAAACTGCTGCCATTTCTTTCCGCGCCAATCAAACTGATTGTCTATCAGAGCCTCCATGTACAGATACAAACTGATTGTCTATCAGGGCCTCCATGTACAGATACACACTGATTGTCTATCATGGCCTCCATGTACAGATACAAAGTGATTGTCTATCAGGGCCTCCATGTACAGATACAAAGTGATTGTCTATCAGGACCTCCATGTACAGATCCGTACAGCCATGTTGACAGTAGGACCCTCCTCCTAAGGGCCCAGCTGAGTTCACCCAGGCCTCAGAGCAGCAGCCTAACAAACAGCCGTCACATCAGATCTGTGTTCATCCATCCAGCCAGCTACCCCCGGCAGGGAGCAGGAGGTAGGACAAAGAGATTCCCGGTCCCGGTCTCCATGACTGTCTGCTCCTTCGACCCCTCCCCCATTACTGATCCTCCAGAATCATCGTTATTAGACAACTACATTTACATGTACCAGGAATTTGACCTGATCACAAACAGACACTACAGACCGAACATATAGACAAAGTACTGTCCTCCCCCTCTGGTCCATGGTCCAGCCCGAGTCAACCTACACTGATGCTTTAAGTATGTTAGCTGAGACATGTACAGTACATGTAACTGTCTGTCAGTGGCTGACAAGGGGATGCTACTCTTCAATAACCAATACAATCAAATGAAGACATAAGGGTCGAAACATTGATGACAAAGCACCTGGAGAATAGGCTGCGTTTATACCAGACAGACCTATTCTGATCCTTCAAACTAGACTACTGCAGCTATGAACAGTTTCTACCTTTCTTTCTAAGTGGGGAAGGAAGGAAGTGGTTGGCTGTTATTATCAGACACTCTGTAGCCTGTCAGCTCTGACATGATTGCAGAACCTGACTGACACACACTTGCAGAAGGATTTTCATTGCAGAGAAATATGGACAAATCATAGGCAAATAGAATCAGAGAATTTGCATCCGAACTTCACAAAACTGATCTAACCTGATCTGCAGGTGGAGAAAGAGGAACACACACACACCTCTCCAGTTTGGTGTACACACACTTCTCTCTGCTCTAAACGTCCTGCTGTAACCAGTGTTTGATAATCGCCACAGGTCCTATGCTTCCATCGGTCTGCTTTACGACCCTTCTAACGCTGGTTTACCAACAGCATCAGGCTGGGAGAGTGCTAGGTAAACAGGGGAAATCTCCTCCCGCCCACAGTCCGCTTTATTACAGGAAATGACAAGAGGTTGAGGCAAACACCAACCGACAAATAGGTGACTTGTGTAACATGTCACTGCAATGAATGTGTGTAACATGTCACTGATAATGTGAGGAAAATGTCAGTTAGAATGTTAAACAGAACTGGTGTTGATGTAACAATGAACTAACTAGATGATCTATTGTTCTGACAGGTAGCAGGCTCTAGTCAAGATGCTATAGCTAGCAGGCTCTAGTCAAGATGGATGCTATAGCTAGCAATGCTCTAGTCAAGATGCTATAGCTAGCAGCTCTAGTCAAGATGCGAGACTAGCAGGCTCTAGTCAAGTGCTAGTTAGACTAGCAGGCTCTAGTCAAGATGTATAGCTAGCAGGCTCTAGTCAAGATGCTATGAGCTAGCAGGCGCTAGTCAAGATGCTTAGCTAGCAGGCTCTAGTCCAAGATGCTATAGGCTAGCAGGCTCTAGTCAAGAATGCTAGTGCAGCTAGTCAAGGCATGCTGCAGCTCAGTCAGATGCTATAGCTAGACAGGCCTTAAGTCAAATGCCTATAGCTAGGCGAGCTCTATGTCAAGATGCTAAGCTCGAGCTAGGTAGATGCTACTAGAAGGTTAGCAGATGCTATAGCATAGCAGGCTCTAGTCAAGGATGCCATAGCTTAAGGCTCTAGTCAAGATGCTTATAGCTAGCAGGCTTAGTCAAGATGTTATAAGGTAGGCAGGCTCGTCGTTTGTAGCACCTAGTCAAGATGTTATAGGTAGCAGGCTCTAGTCAGATGCTAATGGTTAGCAGGCTCTAGTCAAGATGTTATAACACGTTCAAAATTTAAGGAATATCATACGAAGGTGTGACAGAGGCCCATTCAGAACATCACTGCCTGTGTTCCAATGGCACGATATGTTAGCCTACATCCAAGTTATCATTTAAAAAAGTCTAATTGATCATTTAGAAAACCTTTTGCAGTATTGTTAGCACAGCTAAAAACTGTTGTTCTGATTAAAGAAGCATAAAACGGCCTGTCCGTAACTAGTTGAGTATCTTGAGCATCTGCAATTGTGGGTTCGATTAAGTCAATAAATGGCCCAGAAACAAACTTTCCTTCTGAAAACTCATCACTTCTATTCTTGTCTTGAGAAAATGAAGCATGGACTCTTCATGAAGGGCATCGAAGAATTGCAAAGAAACTGAGATCTAGTAGAACGCTTGTGTATACTCCTTCACAAGAACAGCGCAAACTGGCCCTAACCAGAATAGAAAGAGGAGTGTGAACAGGCCCCGGTGGCACAACTGAGAGCAAAGAGGAAAGTACATTAAGGAGTTTCTAGTTTGAAAACAGACGCCTCAACGTTCTCAACAAGAAGCGTCATAAAATAGTAAACCCCGCAAAACACCAGTCTCAATGTCAACAGTGAAGAGGCTGACTCCGGGATGCTGGCCTTCTAGGCAGAGTTGCCAAAGAAAAAGCCATATCTCAAATGGCCAATAAAAGAAAAGATAAGATTGCAAAAGGACACAGACACTGGACGAGGAAGATTGGGAAAAAAGTGTTATGGCAGTTCTAATCTAATTTGATGGTGTTCGGATCACAAGAACATTCATGAAACGCAGAAAAAATGAAAAGATGCTGGAGGATGGCTTGAACGCCAATCTTGTAAACATTGTGGAGGCATATGTGAGGTCGGCGGTGTGTTTTGGTGGTGGTAAAGTGGGAGATTTGTACAGGGTAAAAGGGATCTTGAAAGAAGGAAGGCTATCACTCCATTTTGCACGGCCTGCATACCCTGTGGACGGTGCTTAATTGGAGCCAATTTCTCCTACAACAGGACATCACCAAAGCACAGCTCCAAACTATGCAAAAACTATTTAGGGAGATAGCAGTTCAGCTGGTATTCTGTCTTAATTGGATGGGCCTGCACAGTCATCAGATCTAACCCTAATTGAGCTGTTTGTGGGGCAGCTTGACCTATGGTACGTAAGAAGTGCCCATCAAGCCAATCCAATTTGTGGGAGGTCTTCAGGAAGCATGCATGTGGGTTACCTCAACGAATTGACAACTAGAATGCCAAAGGTCTGCACGCTGTAATTGCTTGCCAAATGGGGATTTCTCTTTGACAAAGCCAACGTTGGAAGATTACTTAATATTTATTAAAAACAATTTTTATAACTTGTAAATCTTGACTTTATTTTCCTATTCATTTTGCAATATCTTGTTGTTTTCATGGAAAACAGGACATTTCTAGTGAACCCCAAACTTGAACAGTAGTGTAGCTAGAGGCTCTAGTCACATGTTGTAGCTAGCATGCTCTAGTCACAATGTTGTAGCTAGCAGGCTCTAGTTCACAATGTTGTAGGCTAGCGGGCTCTAGTCACTCAATGTGTACTAGCATTCAGCTCTCGTCACAATGTTTGTAGCTAGCAGGCTCTAGTTCACAATGT
>NW_019947499.1:0-3889 GCF_002910315.2 Salvelinus sp. IW2-2015
AATGAGGTAAGGTTAACTCACCGCTGCTACCCGAAAAGACTTCACCCCAGCTAACAGCGGGTAAACACAAGTACAGTTGGCTAATACAGCGGGTAAACACACAAGTACAGTGGGTAAATACAGCGGGTAAACACAAGTACAGTGGGTAAATTACAAGCGGGTAGATACACAAGTACAGTGGGTAAATACAGCGGAGTAAACACAAATAGTGGCACAGTGGGTAAATACAGCGGGTAAACACAAGTAACAGTGGGTAAATACAGCGGGGTAACAAAGTACAGGGGTAACTACGGGTTAAACAAAGTACAGGGTAATAAGCGTAACGACAGTGGTATACAGAGGTAAACACAAGTAAGTGGGTAAATACAGCGGGTACACAAGTACAGTGGTAATACAAGCGGGACACGTAGTGGTAAAACAGCGTCAACAGTAGCAGTGGGTAAATACAGACGGCGTAAAGTAGTGGGATACACGACAGTATTTCCCTGTTCCAAAACAAATGTCTACTGACACACATCACCTGGACAGCCGTTTTACGACCAGGGTCCCACTTACAGCAGAGTGGCCCACAGTTATATGATGTCCTGTAACATGTGTTTTCGTCCATGTGAGATGTTCTGTTCTCACCTAGCAAATTCAGGGCAACTGTTGAATCATATTTGACCATGTAGGCAAAAATACTAAACATTCTGGTTGAACACATGGTTTCACGTCGTTTAATGGAGTTAGTACATGATGCGTTGGAGATACTTGGATAAGTGGAATAGACGTTGAACGTCGTTGGCAGCCGTGGAATAGACGTTTGAATTAGGGTTGGACTCAACGTGGGAATAGAAGCGTTGAAATTTACGTTGGAGCACCAGTGGAAGATACGTTGAAATTATCGTGCAAGTGGATAGAAAACTCCGAAGTGGGAATAGACGTTGAATTACGTTGGAAACGACAACGTGGAATAGACTGGATACAACGTGGATGACTTGATACTGATGACTGAGTAACTTTAGCCGGTGGTAGATATCGCTTCGTACCTATGTCGTGGGTCTGCCTGGTCTTTAATTACTGACGGGTTTGATAAACAAATAATACAATATTCCGACTATCAAACAACTTATTTACGAGTCGTTGGGTTAAAGATCACATTATCAGTTGAAATGCCATCAGTTGCTACGAACTGACTAGGTTCCCACTTTTCCCCTTTCTTACCATTGCAGGTATCCCTTTTTCTCTTTCCCCATTTCCCCATGTGATGAGAAATGGAGAGAGGTAGGGTAGTTTTGAGAAAATAAAATACTGAATTGAGATGGACATTAAAACCTATCTAGCACTGCGCTTCCCCACACACAAGGACACTAAAAATAGAGAAGAGTCAGTAGTTACTCGTACTTGAGGCTCAGTAGTCTATACATTATACTGAGGGACCCCCCCCCCGCCCCCCCCCTCAGTATCTAATTATCTGAGGAGTCAGTTTTAGATCAGTAGGACGATTACATGCCTGAGGAGATAGTAGTTCTACATTACACTGAGGAGTCAGAGCCTTACATTAACACTGAGAGTAGTAAGTCTAATTACCTGAGGAGTCATAGCTACATTACAGATTAGTCCTACATCAACGAGGAGTCAGTAGTCTATCATTAACTGAGGAGTTCACATTTATGACGTAGTCTACATTACATGAGGAGCGTCAGTAGTTCATTCCTAGTAGGCCAGATACTCGAGGGAGTCAGTAGTCTACATTATACTGAGGAGTGCAGTATTACATTATACACTGAGGAGAGTGTCTACATTCCCACCCTGAGAAGTCAGGAGTCCTACATTACACTGACAGGAGTCCAGTAGTTACATGTATACTGGGAGGAAGTCAGTAGTCCTACATTCACTGAGGAGTGTCGTCTACATTACATAACTGAGGAGGTCAGTAGTTAACATTACTATATACTGAGAGAGTCAGTAGTCTAACATTATACTGAGGGGAGTGGTATACTAATTCTTCCCCGTCACCTGACGTATCTGAGATCCCTTGTCACAGTCGGATAAACGCTTTTGATGAAGTGAAGTGCAGCTAAATGTTTACCAGACAAATTCGACGATCGAAGTGAGTCCATAAGCCGAAAATCACACCACGTGGGGAGGAGGAGGAAAAGGAAGAAGGAGATAGCTCTCAAGCTATAAATGTGACTATTAATGACTCCAGAGTGTAAAATTTGTGGTTAGTTTTAACCCAATACTGCCTCCTCAAGTGTAAATGTATGATTGTTCGAGATGTGGAGACTACTTTGTCTCCTCAGCTGTAAGTTGTTAGCTAATACTTGAACTGTCGATCTAGTATATGCACTCACTGTATATAGACTTTTTGTTTTCTTTTTTTCTACTGTATTATTGACTGTATGTTTTGTTTATTCCATGTGTAACTCTGTGTTGTTGTTTGTGTCGAACTGCTATGCTTTTATCTTGGCCAGGTCGAGGTTGTAAATGAGAACTTGTTCTCAACCAACCTACCTGGTTAAATAAAGGTGAAATATATGTATTTATTTTTTAAATCCCCCTCACCGTCTTCTCCAGCACTGATCCTCTCCTCTATGGCTCTGCTCCTGCTCCTGCTCTTTCTCCTGTTGAAGTTGTCTCAACACAGTCCAGAGTGCAGATATGTCTCTCTCCACCTCCAGCTCTCTGGGTCTGGTTGAGGGGTAATGTTGAGCTGGACAATTTTTTTTGTGCTGACTGGAGTGTGTTTACCTGCTGTTCCAGCTCCACCTGCCTTACCTCCAGCTGGGTGAATTCATCCTTCATTTCAATGAGGGAGTAGTGCTCTGTGCAGGGAGGTTGACTTTCCGTTTACGATTGCTCGTCTGTGGGTTTGTTTAACTTCTTCTACATCCATTTCACATTTCCAAAAACTTCAAAGTGTTTCCTTTCAAATGGTACCAAGAATATGCATATCCTTGCTTCAGGGCCTGAGCTACAGGCAGTTAGATTTGTCATTTTAGGAGAACATTGGAGAGAAAAAAGGGTCCGATCCATAAGAGGATTTAAGAGCAGTTGGAGGCCACGGAAGGAGAGTTGTACGACATTGAAGCTCGTCTGGAGGTTAGTTAACACAGTGTTGATGGCGAATGGCGAGTGAGTGAGAACAACCCCTGAAGCTGGAGAGCTGAAGCTGGAGAGCTGGCAACCCCTGCAGAGAAGCCAGCAGAACAGCCCACCACAGCCCCTGACCAAAGCCTCGACATCACAACAGGACAGACAAATGAACAACCCCAAGCCTAGGGGATCTCACCCCCTCTGAGCACCCCCCCTGTCAGCCACCCTGATAGCCCTCCTGACAACCCCACCACACCCAATGAGGACATACACAAGCCACAGATTGTACTCCTCATGGACTCAAATGGGAAATATATACAAGAAAATTTACTTTTTCCTAAACACACAGTGTCTCAACTCTGGTGTCCAAACACGCAGCGCACCATAGACCTTCTGTCTGAGGACCAACTAGGGTCACCTAGCCACATAATAATACACACAGGCACAAACCACCTGAGAGCACAGCAGGAGGTCACCTAGCCACATAATAATACACACAGGCACAAACCACCTGAGAGCACAGCAGGAAAGGGTGGCCACAGCACTGAAGGGAGTGATTGAAAAAGCTTCTTCTACTTTCCCCAACGCACAAGTGGTTAACCTCTCTGTGATATGTGGGACGGTAGCGTCCCACCTGGCCAACATTCAGTGAAAATGCAGAGCACCAAATTCAAATAAATTACTATAAAAATTTTACTTTCATGAAATCACACATTCAATATACCAAATTAAAGCTACACTTGTTGTGAATCCAGCAGATTTCAAAAAATGCTTTACTGCGAAAGCAAACGATGCTATTATCTGAGGATAG
>NW_019947499.1:7951-12916 GCF_002910315.2 Salvelinus sp. IW2-2015
CACCCAAAGCAAACAAACATAGACCATCATATTTTCAACCCTCCAGGCACGACAACAAAACGCAGAAATTAAAGATATAATTCACGCCTTACCTTGACGAGCTTCTTCTGTGGCACTCCAATATGTCCCATAAACATCACAAATGGTCCTTTGTTCGATTAATTCCGTCGATATATATCCAAAATGTCCATTTATTTGGCGCGTTTGATCCAGAAAAACACCGGTTCCAAATTGCACAACGTGACAACAAAATATCTCAAAAGTTACCTGTAAGCTTTGTCCAAACATTTCAAACTACTTTTGTAATACAACTTTAGGTATTTTTTTACGTAAATAATCGATCAAATTGGAAGACGGGAGGATCGTGTTTCAATACCGGAGGAAAACAATGTGTAGCATGCTTTCTGGTCACGCGCCTTTAACAAACAGTACACTTCACTGGAGCCTCATTCTAACATGGCTACTTCTTCATTTCTCAAAGGAAAAAACCTCAACCAATTTCTAAGACTGTTGACATCCAGTGGAAGCGATAGGAACTGCAGAAGGTCCCTTAGAAATCTGGATTCCCAAGAAAACTCATTGAAAAGAGAGTGACCTCAAAACAAAATTCTGAATGGTTTGTCCTCGGGTTTTGCCTGCCAAATAAGTTATCTTTTAGTCACAGACATGATTCGAACAGTTTTAGAAACTTCAGAGTGTTTTCTATCCAATACTAATAATAATATGCATATATTAGCATCTGGGACTGAGTAGGAGGCAGTTTACTCTGGGCACGCTTTTCATCCAAATGTGAAAATGCTGCCCCCTATCCTAGAGAAGTAAAGATAACTTGTTGTTAATCCCACCACAGCGCCCGATTTCAAAAAGGCTTTATGACGTTTATGATGTTAGGTCAGCAGCCTAGTCACAGAAAAACACAGCCATTTTTCCAGCCAAAGAGAGGAGTCACAAAAAGCAGAAATAGAGATAAAATGAATCACTAACTTTGATGATCTTCATCAGATGACACTCATAGGACTTCATGTTACACAAAACAGTATGTTTTGTTCGATAAAGTTCATATTTATATCCAAAATCTAGTTTACATTGGCGCGTTATGTTCAGTAATGTTTTGCCTCCAAAGCATCTGGTGATTTTGCAGAGAGCCACATCAATTTACAGAAATACTCATAATAAACATTGATAAAAGATAACAAGTATTATACATGGAACTTTAGATAAACTTCTCCTTAAAACCTCTCTCGCAGCGTCCCGCATGGCCAACATCCAGTTTAGATAAACTTCTCCTTAATTAATGCAACCGCTGTGTCAGATTTCAAAAAAGCTTTACCAAAAAAGGACACCATGCAATAATCTGAGTACAGCGCTCAGAGCCAAACAAGCCATACAGATATCCGCCATGTTGGAGTCAACATAAGTCAGAAATAGCATTATAAATATTCACTTACCTTTGATGATCTTCATCAGAATGCACTCCCAGGAATCCCAGTTCCACAATAAATGTTTGTTTTGTTCGATAACGTCCATCATTTAATGTTCAAATAACTCCTTTTTGTTAGCGTGTTTAGTTCCAAAATCCAAATTGATGATGCGCAGCCAGACAAAAAGTCTAAAAATTCCATTACAGTTCCTAGAAACATGTCAAACGATGTATAGAATCAATCTTTAGGATGGTTTTAACATAAATCTTCAATAATGTTTCAACCGGAGAATTCCTTTGTCTGTAGAAATGCGATGGAACGCAGCTAACTCTCACGGGGGGGGCCCTGAGTGAGCTCGTGGCACTCTGCCAGACACCTGACTCAAACAGCTCTCATTCCCCCCTCCTTCAGCAGCAGAAGCATCAAACAAGGTTCTAAGACTGTTGACATCTAGTGAAGCTTAGGAAGTGCAATATGACCCCATAGACACTGTATAGTGGATAGGCAAACCTACAAACCTCAGATTTTCTTCCACATTCCTGGTTGGATGTTTTTCTCAGGTTTTTGCCTGCCATATGAGTTCTGTTATACTCACAGACATCATTCAAACGAGTTTTAGAAAATTTCAAGAGTGCTTTTCTCATCCATCCAAAATCTACTAATAATATGCATATCTTAGCTTCTGGACTGAGTAGTGCAGGCAATTTACCCGGGCACCTTATTCATCGAAGCTTAACTCAATTACTGGCCCCCCAGCCATAAGAAGATAAGGGAGTTAAGGCAATAATATGCCATGTGTGGGCTTGGTGGGGGCTGAATGGGAAGTAGTGAGACAAAGTACGTCTTTGCTAGAATTTTGAACGTTAGGACATCGCACTCAACGTTTTGTGTTCTGAGTAGTCGGGTGATATATGTCCGGTTGGAAGAGAATTACGCTTATTTCTTTGGTTAGGAACCAGAACACTGTCGCCGAAGTTTGACGGTCGGGGCGAATAGGGGACGTTTTTGAATAATACGTATGGGAACCAGACGTATAGTCAGTTGTACATAGGGTATGTTTGGGGGGACACTAGACGTTTGAAGCATTAGAACACTTGGCATGGGAGTGAAGAGACCAACGTGTGGAACTATTGTTGGACCTTACAACAGGTCACAAATATTGCTGCTGTGATGGCACACTGTGGAATTTCACCCAGTAGATATGGGAGTTTATCAAAATTGGATTTGTTTTCGAATTCTTTGTGAATCTGTGTAATCTCAGGGAAATATGTCTCTCCAATATGGTCATACATTTAGCAGGAGGTTAGGAAGTGCAGCTCAGTTTCCACCTCATTTTTTGGGCAGTGTGCACATAGCCTGTCTTCTCTTGAGAGCCAGGTTTGCCTACGGTGGCCTTTCTCAATAGCAAAGCTATGCTCACTGAGTCTGTACATAGTCAAAGCTTTCCTTAAGTTTGGGTCAGTCACAGTGGTCAGGTGTTCTGCCGCGGTGTACTCTCTGTTTAGGGCCAAATAGCATTCTAGTTTGCTCTGTTTTTTTGTAAATTCTTTCAAATGTGTTAAGTTATTATCTTCTGTTTCCTCATGATTTGCTTGGGTCTAATTGTGTTGCTGTCCTGTGGCTCTGTGGGCTGTGTTTGTGTTTGTGAACAGAGCCCCAGGACCAGCTTGCTAAGGGGCCTCTTCTCCAGGTTCATCTCTCTGTAGGTGATGGCTTTGTTATGGAAGGTTTGGGAATCGCTTCCTTTTAGGAAGTTGTAGAATTTAACAACTCTTTTCTGGATTTTGATCAATAGCGGGTATCGGCCTAATTCTGCTCTGCATGCATTATTTAATGTTCTACGTTGTACACAGAGGATATTTTTGCAGAAATATGCATGCAGTCTCAATTTGGTTTTTGTCCCATTTTGTGAATTCTTGGTTGGTGAGCGGACCCCAAACCTCAGAACCATAAAGGGCAATGGCTTCTATAACTGATTCAAGTATTTTTAGCCAGATCCTAATTGGTATTTAGAATTTATGTTCCTTTTGATGGCATCGAAGGCCCTTCTTGCCTTGTCTCTCTGCTCGTTCGCAGCTTTGTGGAAGTTACCTTTGGCGCTGATGTTTAAGCCGAGGTATGTGTCGTTTTTTGTGTGCTGTAGGACAACGGTTCTCAACTGGTTTTGACCGGGGACCCTAATTTGATAATGAGTCGCGACCCAACATTATGGACTGTTGACGATTACATTTTAGAATGTTGTGTTGCAGCTGCCTTCTCAGTGTAACAGTTTAGCTTCCGCCCCTCTCCTCGCCCCTACCCGGGCTCAAACCAGGGACCCTCTGCACACATCGACAACAGCCACCCTCGAAGCATCGTTACCCAGCGCTCCACAAAAGCAGCGGGCCTTGCAGAACAAGGGGAACAACTACTTCAAGGTCTCAGAGGGAGTGACGTCATCGATTGAAACGCTATTAGCGCGCACCACCGCTAACTAGCTAGCCATTTCGCATCAGGTATGCTTCAACTTGCGAAATAGACTCTATCTCAAGTATGGTATTAAAGAAAGACACAGCCATATCAACTGAGCAAACTTTTATTATTAATTCAAGAGAATAAGCCGTTTTAATTAGGATGGCAGTTCAGCAGTGGGGTGTAATACTCATGATCAGACTCAGAACATAACATCAGAACCAGTCCAATAATGAGTAACACACACCAGTCCAATAATGTTAACAGGAACACACACCAGTCCAAGAATGTTAACAGGAACACACACCAGTCCAAGAATGTTAACAGGAACACACACCAGCCCAATAATGTTAACAGGAACACACACCAGTCCTATAATGTTAACAGGAACACACACCAGTCCAATAATGTTAACAGGAATACAACCCAGTACATTAATTGTTAACAGGAACACACACCCAGTACATTATGTTAACAGGAACACACACCAGTCCTATAATGTTAACAGGAACACACACCAGTCCTATAATTGTAACAGGAACACACACCAGTCCTATAATGTTAACAGGAACATCACACCAGTCCTATAATGTTAACAGGAACAACAACCAGTCCTATAATGTTAACAGGAACACACACCAGTCCAATAATGTTAACAGGAACACACACCAGTCCAATAAATGTTAACAGGACAAGTCCATGCCAGGGACTGGTCGTGGATGTTGTTAATATAGCACTGTTGCTATGAGCAGGGGGTGGTCTGGTTGAATCATAGTTACTATTGCCATGCCAGGGATGGTCTGGTTAATATAGCACTGTGTCATGCCAGGGATTGTCTGGTTTAATTATAGCACTGTGTCATGCCAGTGGATTGGTCTGGTTAATATTAGCACATGTTGCATGCCAGGGGATGGTCTGGTTAATATAGCACTGCCAGAGGGGATGGTCTGGTTAATATATGCACCATGCCAGGGGATGTCTGGTTAATATTGCACCATGCCAGGGGGGATTGGTCGGATAATATTGCCCATGCCAGGGGATGGTCTGGTTAATATAGTTTACTGTGTCATGCAGGGGATGGTCGGTTAAGAAA
>NW_019947499.1:13065-17717 GCF_002910315.2 Salvelinus sp. IW2-2015
CCCAGACTGGTGGTTAAACCATCCAACATGGAGGTCAATAAAGGCTGGTGGTTGAACCGCTCCAACATGCAGGCAATAGAAGGCTGGTGGTTGAACCATCCAACATGGAGGTCAATAGAAGGCTGGTGGTTGAACATCCAACATGGAGGTCAATAGAAGGCTGGGGGTTGAACCATCCAACATGGGAGGTCAATAGGAAGGCTGGTGGATTAACCATCCAACATGGAGGGCAATAGAAGGCTGTGGTTGAACATCCAACATGGAGATCAATAGTGGCTGGTGGTTGAAACCATCCAAACCATTTTGAAGGTCAATAGAAGGCTGGCGGGTAGAAACCATCCACATGGAGTCAAAGAGCTGGCGGTTGAACCATCCAACAGGAGGTCAATAAAAGGCTGGTGGTTAAACCATCCAACATGGACGGTCAATAGAAGGCTGGTGGTTGAACCATCCAACATGGAGGTCAATAGAAGGCTGGTGGTTGAACCATCCAACATGGAGGTCAATAGAAGGCTGGAGTCCTGAACCAAAATCCTGTGTGTCATTCATTAATTGTGGCCACTAGATGGAGGTKAAATAGCTGACAGCCATTTAGAAAACTTAGGCAACCCAATTTATACAATACAATTCTTTGATCATTGGCTGATCTCTTCCAACTAAGGTGACCACATTTAAAATACCTAAATGCGGGACAACAGTATGACTTTTGCGGGACGTTCAAGGGATACTGTAGTCTACATGAGATTCAATTTAACCTTTCAAATCTCATTATAGAATAGAATATGCATAAAATGCATCCTCCAATTGCGACGTCTGCCGACGCCCACACATACTGTCTCAAAAAACATGTTCTATGTTTAATACCTTCAAACACCAAGTTAAGTACACCTCATTTCACAATAGGCCATCATCACGTTTTATCAGCGAAAAGTCCAAACTGCATCTGAATGTAAATCAACAGTTTCCTGGGAATTCAGATCTTCATGAATTATTGTTTTGTGAGCAAATTAGAGCAGCTGGTGTTGACGAACTGTATAGCCTTCCTGTATTATGTCTCAATCCAAGCCTTCCTGTATATTGTCTCAATCCAAGCCTTCCTGTATTTTGCGTGGGAATGCTGTGGTAGTGTCACGACTTCCGCCGAAGTCGGTCCCTCTTCTTGTTCGGGCGGCGTTCGGCGGTCGACGTCACCGGCCTTCTAGCCATCGCCGATCCACTTTTCATTTTCCATTTGTTTTGTCTTTGTTTTACACAACTGGTTTCAATTCCCCAATTACATGTTCATTATTTAACCCTCTGTTTTACCCATGGTTTTTGTGAGTGATTGTTTTATTGTAAGTTCGGTCCGTTGTTTGTGGGCTTGGTATTACTTCATGTATTTGGACATTTTGAGTAAAGTTCATTGTGTTACTCATCTCTGCTGTCCTGCGCCTGACTCCTCTGCACCAGCTACACCCAGAACCTTACCGGTAGCCATGCTGGTTAAGTGTGCCTTGAATTCTAAATAAATCACAGACAGTGTCACCAACAAAGCACCCCCACACCATCACACCTCCTCCTCCATGCTTCACGGTTGGAACCACACATCATGATCATCCATTCACCAACTCTGTCTCACAAAGACCCAGTGGTTGGAACCAAAAAACTCAGATTTGGACTCATCAGACCAAAGGACAGATTTCCACCGGTCTAATGTCCATTGCTCATGTTTCTTGACCCAAGCAAGTCTCTTCTTCTTATTGGTGTTCTTTAGTAGTGGTTTATTTGCAGCAATTCGACCATGAAGGCCTGATTCACTCAGTCTCCTGTGAAAAGTTGATGTTGATATGTGTCTGTTACTTGAACTCTGTGAAGCATTTATTTGGGCTGTAATTCCTGAGGCTGGTAACTCTAATGAACGTATCCTCTGCAGCAGAGGTAACTCTGGGTCTTCCTTTCCTGTGGCGGTCCTCATGAGAGCCAGTTTCATAATAGCGCTTGATGGTTTTTGCGACTGCACTTAAAGAAACTTTCAAGGTTCTTGAAATTTTCCGTATTGACTGACCTTCATGTCTTAAAGTAATGATGGACTGTCGTTTCTCTTTGCTTATTTGAGCTGTTCTTGCCATAATATGGACTTGGTCTTTTACCAAATAGGGCTATATTCTGTATACCACCCCTATGTTGTCACAACACAACTGATTGGCTCAAACACATTAAGAAGGAAAGAAATTCCACAATTTGACTTTTAACAAGGCACACCTGTTAATTGAAATGCATTCCAGGTGACTACCTCATGAAGCTGGTTGAGAGAATGCCAAGAGTGTGCAAAGCCATCATCAAGGAAAAGGGTGGCTACTCATACTACTTATACATTTTGATTTGTTTAACTCTTTTTTGGTTTCTTCATGACTCCATATGTTTAATTTCATAGTTTTGATGTCTTCACTATTATTCTACAATGTAGAAAATATAAAAAATAAAGAAAACCTTTGAATGAGTASGTGTGTCCAAACTTTTGACTGGTACTGTATATATTTTCATAAGCACAACGTGACTTCACGGGACAGGTTGGAATGTCTGACTGAAATACGGGACAAATCTACATATATTCTTTTTCTAAATTAGTGGTGTTTGAATTTGGAACATAGGGTCAAAATGGTAGAATGGTTAGACTACTTTAGACCAGGGCTGGCACCCTATTCCCTACATAGTGCACTACTTTAGACCAGGGCTGGCACCCTATTCCCTACATAGTGCAAGATAGGTCAAAATGTGGGACTGTCACATGGTCATCCTACTCCCAACCCATAGAAATGATTACCCAGTTGACTACTTTAAAATGGTGGAAGCCCTCAATGTCAATGTCAAACAGGTTATAGCCCGTAGAGCTCGTCAGTGTGTGAGGGGACGGGAGAGAAAGAGCTCTATTTTGATTTGAACCCCCCCCCCCCAGCTATAAGCCAGAAATAAAGTTTAAAACTGGGGAAGTACGGAGCTAGTTAAGCTGCTTTGTGATTATTTTATTTGTCGTTATTTACGACTATTGTGGTCAGTGTTTGTTGAGACCCACCCTAAACAGACGATGTTTCGATTACACGTGGGATCTCTGTCAGATCCACAAGAGTCTGCGGACATCACTCATTAATTCATATACATTTTTTTCTGTCATATACATTTTTTTTTTTTTATGGATTCGTCTTTGTGCCATTTCACAATTGGAACGCTTTTGGAACGTCTCACAGGTGAAATAACGGCAGAAATGAAATGGTACTTAACTCCGTTAACATATAATATATAATAATATAATTATAATATAATATACGTAACAGTATTCAGATGATACAACGTTCAAAGTTCAATGCTTTGCTACTGAACTTGAAAAGAAAACATTTATTCTGGTTTTCAAGCCCCCACTAGCTGTTGATGTTTCAGAGAGACAGGATGGTGGGACTGCTCAGTTGGAAAAAACAACAGTGGGGGTGGGGGTGGGGGGAAGAAAGGTCTGTGATGTCACACGTTTGCTTTCGTTGGCCGGAGGTTAAAAAAAGAAATTGTGACAGTTTAGAGTGGTTTACATTGGTCCGAAGCCCAGTCTCCAACTTCAAGTTGACCAGGCAGCTGCTTCTCTAACATGCAGCTGTTAAACCCTGTATCACTACAATATATAGTTACATAGCAGTTATTGTATAGTTCTCAGTGTGAGAAAACGCCAGCAGGAGCCAAGAGGTTTGTATTGCTGACAGTAAAGAAATACACTACTGCTGAGAACTATAACGTCAGGGATCCCACGCCATGTTCAACAGGGGATTCATTTACAACTCTGATCTCATCCCATGTTGAACCAGACACTGTACTGTACTATACTGTACTGTACTGTACTGTACTGTACTGTACTRTACTRTACTGYACTRYACTRTRCTGTKCTGTWCTRTACTATACTRKACTGTACTGTACTGTACTGTACTRYAMTRCAMTGYACTRTACTATACTATAMTRTAMTGTACTATACTATAATGTACTGTACTATACTGTACTGTACTATACTGTACTGTACTGTACTATAATGTACTGTACTGTACTATAATGTACTGTACTATACTGTACTGCACTGTACTATACTGTACTGTACTGTACAACCATAAACAATATATCAGAGTTCTTTATCTATGACACCAACTACAGTGATTAAGTCAATAAATATCTGAATCCTGTACTTTAAGGTTGATACTTGTGCAGCATGCCCGCTGGGTACAGATGCCAGTTCTTCTATATGATGCCTGCTGTGTACAGACGTCAGTTATTCTATATGATGCCTGCTGGGTACAGATGCCAGTTCTTCTATATGATGCCCGCTGGGTACAGATGCCAGTTCCGCCGCTGGTACAGACGTATCCTTCTTCTATATTGCTCTACTGTCCCTGCCTGGGTTAGCCATGTCTGTCAACACTGAGTTCCTCTGCCCACGACGTTCAGTTACTCTCTCCTATGATCTGCTTGAAATTGGCAATTCTTCGCTTGGGCTACCAATTGACGTCAGATCCATGTCCTCTCTCGGAGATTCGTCGTTCCACTCGTAACACTGGAGTTTCCCTCCTCTTCGAGCGTACGCTGGGTAACTCACGACGTCTGCAGTTTCTTTTCTCACTACCTCTCGGTGTCACTGCCGACGC
>NW_019947499.1:24811-34760 GCF_002910315.2 Salvelinus sp. IW2-2015
GCTGGGTACAGACGTCAGTTATTCTATATGATGCCCGCTGGGTACAGACGTCAGTTATTCTATATGATGCCCGCTGGGTACAGACGTCAGTTATTCTATATGATGCCTGCTGGGTACAGACGTCAGTTCTTCTATATGATGCCCATGTCACTGGATTTAGGTTCAAACTTGGGTGAAGAAAAATCAGTTTTCTACGTTGATTCAATGTCATCACATTGATTTTCTTTGTTGAAATTACATGGACACGACATTTATTCAACCAGTTTGTGCCTAGTGGGTGGATTATTGTTCCCTAAGCCTACCCATTAGGTCCAATAAAACAATGACTACATCCCCCCCAGTCCCCAAGACTTGACCCCTGAGGCCCCTTGCAGGACTGGTTGTGTTGCCATCATGCTGTTGTCTAGATACAAGCCTGGTTCCTGTTTGGCCAGACACAACACTCACTGTGTGAAACCTAAGCTGACTGTCCCCTAACAGCAGTCTGGACAGGAACAAACCATACGGCCATTAAGACCAGATCAAGTGCAAACAACACATCACGAAGAGGAAGCCATTTGTAACCGTGGTTCCGGGACAGGAACTCATGTAACATGTTATTGTTACACCCCCMAAAAAAACATTTATGTTTCAAAGTATCAAGTCCATTGTGGTTCGTTCATTTAAGAAAGATGAAGAAACTTATGTTACGGAGTAGCCTACTCAAAACTATAATCAACACGTGAATTCCAAACAACCAGTTTTGTTTAGAAGCCTCTGTAGTGGGTTAAAACATTATTTAGGACCATCATGTGTGCAAAAACATATACCTTTAAACACTAAACAACCATTTTCCTGTAAAAGTGTTTTAGAGTGTGGGAAACCTGAGATGATCACTGGACAGGCTCTAGACACACAGACAGACAGACAGACAGACAGGAGGGTTCACCTCAGATTAATSCTGTGTCCCAAGTGGCACCCTATTCCCTACGTAGTGCACTACTTTTAACCAGGGCCTATAAGGATCTGGTGAAAAGTAGTGCACTACGTATGGAATTTGAGCTGCTGTCTAAGTCCTCCGACCAGCCCGTCCTCTGGATCTATTTTGGACTTGCCACATTCCTTTATCCCCCAGATATTCTCACCCATCTATAAGACATTTCCAGCCATCTTTGATGCTGGGCCTTGTAAGAGAGAACAGCGGTGTAACTATGGCTGCAGGCAGACATTTCACAAGAGGTTCTGATGTCAGCTGAGAACGAGACACGCAGACATGAAAAATCCATCTAAAGTTGGAGCCGAGATGGTTTAGGATGTATCTTTATGACAAAAGGTAACAAAAAGTAGCACCTGAGACCTGAGAGACAGAAGAGCTGGGAATAACACACCCAGGATAGATCCATTATAGTGTGGTATGTAGCAAGGCCTTTGTACTGTTTGTCTCCATAACATCATGTGGAGACATTAACACCATGTGGAGACATTAACACCATGTGGAGACATTAACACCATGTGGAGACATCAACACCATGTGGAGACATTAACACCATGTGGAGACATTAACACCATGTGGAGACATTAACACCATATGGAGACATTAACACCATGTGGAGACATTAACACCATGTGGAGACATTAACACCATGTGGAGACATTAACACCATGTAGAGACATTAACACCATATGTAGAGACATTAACACCATGTAGGTAGACAATTAACCATTACTTAGATGTGGAGACATTAACACCATTGTAGAAGACCAGTTAACACCATCGTGAGAGACATTAACACATGCAGACCTAACACCATGTGGAGACATTAACACATGTGGAGACATTAACACCATGTGGAGACCATTACACATGATGGAGACATTAACACCATGTGGAGACATTAACACCATGTGGAGACATTAACACCATGTGGAGACATTAACACCATGTGGAGACATTAACACCATGTAGAGACATTAACACCATGTAGAGACATTAACACCATGTGGACGACATTAACACCATGTGGGAGACAATTAACACCCATGTGGAGACATTAACACCATGTGGGAGACATTAACACCATGTAGAGACATTAAACACCATGTAGAGACATTAACACCATGTGGAGACATTAACACCATGTGGAGACATTAACACCATTGGAGACATTAACACCATGTAGAGACATTAACACATGTAGAGACATTAACACCATGTGGAGACATTAACACCAATGTAGAGACCTTAACACCATGTGGAGACATTAACAGCACATTGTAGAGACATTAACACCATGTGGAGACATTAACACCATGTAGAGACATTTAACACCATGTAGAGACATTAAACCATGGAGACATTAACACCATATGGAGACATTAAAACCATGTAGAGACAACACCATGTAGAGACATTAACACCATGTGAGAGAACATTAACACCATGTGGAGACATTAAACACCATATGGAGACATTAACACCACATGTGGAGACATTAACACCATGTAAGAGACATTAACACCATGTATGAGACATTAACACCATGTGGAGACATTCACCATGTGGAGACATTAACACCATGTAGAGACATTAACACCATGTGGAGACATACAAACCATGTGGAGACATTAACACCATGTAGAGACATTAACACCATGTGGAGAACAATACACCACCTGTAGAGACATTAACACCATATGGAGACATTAACACCATGTAGAGACATTAACACCACTGTAGAGACATTAACACCATGTGGAGACATTAACACCATGTAAGAGACATTAACACCATGTGGAGACTAAATGTGAACATAACACCATATGGAGACATTAACACCATGTGGAGACATTAACACCATGTTAGAGACATTTAACACCATGTAGAGACATTAACACCCATGGTGGAGACATTAACACATGTGGAACCATTTAACACAATGTGGAGACATTAACAACCATATGGATAAGACATATTTAACACCATATGGAGACATTTAACACCATGTGGAGACTTAACACCATGTAGAAGACATTAACACCATGTGGGAGACATTAACACCATGTAGAAGACATTAACACCATGTAGAGACATTAACACCATGTGGAGACATTAACACCATGATGGAACATTAACACCATGTAGAGACATTAACACCATGTGGAAGACATTAACACCACATGTGGAGACATTAACACCATGGTAAGACATTAACACCATGTGGAGACATTAACACCAATGTGGCACACATTAACATTAACACCATGTAGATACGAAGCATTAACACCATAGTGGAGACATTAACACCATGTAGAGACAACACATGTAGAGACATTAACACCATGTAGAGACATTAACACATGTGGAGACATTAACACCATGTAGAGACATTAACACCATGTAGAGACATTAAACATGAGGACTTATGTAGAGCATTAACACATGTGGAGACATTAACACCATGTAGAGACATTAACACCATGTAGAGACATTAACACCTGTGGAGACATTACACCATGTAGAGAACTACATTACCCATGTGGAGACATTAACACCATGTGGAGACATTACACCATGTGGAGACATTAACACCATGTGGAGACATTAACATTAGAGACATAACCATGTAGAGACATTCACCATATGGAGACTTAACACCAAGTGAGACATTAACACCATGTAGAGACATTAACACCATATGGAGACATTAACACCATGTGGAGACATTAACCATGTGGAGACATAACACCATGTAGAGACATTAACACCATGTAGAGACATTAACACCATGTGGAGACATACACATGTGAACACACATGTGAGACATTACACCATGTGGAGACATTAACACCATGTAGAGACATTAACACCAGTGTAACTGAGAGACATTAACACCATGTAGAGACATTAACACCATGTGGAGACATTCAACCACCTAGTGGAGACATTAACACCATGTGGAGACATTAACACCGCATTATGGAGACATTAACACCATGTGGAGACATTTAACACCATGTAGAGACATTAACACCATGTAGAGACATTAAACACATGTAGAGACATTAACACCATATGGAGACATTAACACCATGTAGAGACATTACACACCATGTAGAGACATTAACCAATGTAGAGACATTAACACCATGTGGAGACATTAACACCATGTGGGACATTAACACCATGTGGAGACATTAACACCATGTGGAGACATTAACACCATGTCAGAGACATTAAACACCATGTGAGACATTAACACAGCATAACACTATGGAGACATTAACACCATGTGGAGACATTAACACATGTGGAGACATTAACACCATGTGGAGACATTAACACCATGTAGAGACATTAACACCATGTGGAGACCATTAACAACCCATGTGGGAGACATTAACACCATGTAGAGACATTAACACCATGTAGAGACATTAAACCATGTATAACACCATGTGGAGACATTAAACCATATGGAGAACATTAACACCATGTAGAGACATTAAACAACACCATGTAGAGACATTAAACCATGTAGAGACATTAAACCATATGGAGCATTTAACACCATGTGAGACATTAACACCAATGTGGAGACATTAAACCATGTGGAGACATTAACACCATGTGGAGACATTAACACCATGTGGAGACATTAACACCATTGGAGACATTAACACCATGTGGAGACATTAACACATGAGAATAACATGGAGACATTAACACCATGTAGAGACAACACCATGTAGAGACATTAACACCATGTAGAGACATTAACACCATATGGAGACATTACACCATGTGGGAGACATTAACACCATGTGGAGACATTAACACCATATGGAGACATTAACACCATGTGAGACATTAACACCATGTGGAGACATTTAACACCATGTGGAGACATTAACACCATGTGGAGACATTAACACCAATGTTGAGACATTAACACCATGTGGAGACATTAACACATGTGAGACATTAACACCATGTGAGAGACATTAACACCAATGTGGAGACATTAACACCAATGTAGAGACATTAACACCATGGTGGAACATTAACACCATGTAGAGACATTAACACCATATGGGAGACATTAACACCATGTGGAGACATTAACACCAATATGGAGAACATTAACACCATGTGGAGACATTAACACCATATGGAGACATTAAACACATGTTGGAGACATTTAACACCATATGGAGACATTAACACCATGTAGAGACATTAACACCAGTGGAGACATTAACACCATTGTAGAGACATTAACACCTATGTGGAGACATTAACACCATGTGGAGACATTAACACCATATGGAGACATTAACACCATGTGGAGACTTACACTTAACATCAACATGTGGAGACATTAACACCATGTGGAGAACATTAACACCATGTGGAGACATTAACACCATGATGGAGACATTAACACCATGTAGAGACATTAACCATGTGGAGACATTAACACATGTGGAGACATTAACACCATGTGGAGACATAACACCATGTGGAGACATTAACACCATGTGGAGACATTACACCATGTGGAGACATTAACACCATATGGAGACATTAACACCATGTAGAGACATTAACACCAGTGGAGACATTAACACCATATGGAGACATTAACACCATGTGGAGACATTAACCATGTGGAGAACATTAACACCATGTAGAGACATTAACACCATGTGGAGACATTAACACCATGTGGAGACATTAACACCATGTGGAGACATTAACACCATGTAGAGACATTACACAGTGGAGACAACATTAAGAGCACATAACACCATAGTGGAGACATTAAACACCATGTAGAGACATTAACACCATATGGAGACATTAACACCATGTCGACATTAACATCCATGTAGAGACCATTCTTAAAGACAAACCCATGTAGAGACATTAACACCATGTTGGAGACATTAACACCATATGGGAACATTAACACATGTAGAGACATTACACCTATGGAGACATTAACACCATGTGGAGATACATTAACACCATGTGGAGACATTAACACCAATGTGGAGACTTAACACATGTAGGACATTAACACATGTAGAGACATTAACACATGTGGGACATTAAACCATGTAGAGACATTAACACCATGTGGGAGACATTAACACATGTGGAGACATTAACACATGTAGAGACATTAACACCATGTGGAGAATTAACACCATGTGGAGACATTAACACCATGTGGAGACATTAACACCATGTGGAGACATTAACACCATGTGGAGACATAAACACCATGTGGAGACATTACACCATGTGAGACATTAACACCATGTGGAGTACACATTAACACCATGTAGAGACATTAACACCATGTAGAGACATTAACACCATGTGGAGACATTAACACCATGTGGAGACATTAACACCATGTGGAGACATTAACAACCATTGTGGAGACATTAACACCATTGGAGACATTAACACCATATGGAGACATTAACACCATGTAGACATACCATGAGAGCATTAACACATGTGGAGACATTAACACCATGTGGAGACATTAACACCATGTGGAGACATTAACACCATAAAACTGGAGACATTAACCCATATGGAGACATTAACACCATGTGGAGACATTAACACCATGTAGGACATACACTGTAGAGACATTAACACCATGTGGAGACATTAACACCATGTGAGACCATTAAACACCAATTGGAGACATTAACACAATGTGGAGACATTAACACCATGTGGAGACATTAACACCCATGTAGAGACATTAACACCATGTGGAGACATTAACACCATGTGGAGACATTAACACATGTGAGACATTAACAACCATGTAGAGACATTAACACCATGTAGAGACATTAACACCATGTGAGACATTAACACCATATGGAAGGACCCATTAAACCATGTAGAGACACACATGTAGAGACATTAAACCATGTAGAGCTAACACTGTGGAGACATTAACACCATGTGGAGACATTAACACCATGTGGAGACATTAACATGTTCACTGTTTATAGAGACATTAACACCATATGGAGACATTAACACCATGTAGAGAATTAACACCATATGGAGACATTAACACCATGTGGAGACATTAACACCATGTAGAGACATTAACAACCATGTGTAACATTAACACCATGTAGAGACATTAACACCATGTAGAGACATTCACATGTGGAGACATTAACACCATGTGGAGACATTAACACATGTGGAGACATTAACACCATGTGGAGACATTAACACCCATGTGGAGACATTAACACCATGTGGAGACATTAACACCATGTAGAGACATTAAACATGTGAGACATTAAACCATGTGGAGACTTAACACCAATGTGGAGACATTACACACATGTTAGAGACTTACACCATGTGAGACATTAACACCATGTGGAGACATTAACACCAGTAGAGACATTAACACCATGTGGCGATCTAACACCATGTAGGACATTAAACCATGTTGGAGAACTTAACACCATGTGGAGACATTAACACCATAGTAAGAGACATTAACACCATGTAGAGACATTAAACCCTGTACGCGAGCATTAACACCAATGTGGAGACATTAACACCAGTGGTGACTACATTAACACCATGTGGTGACATTAACACCATGTGGAGACATTAACACCATGTGGAAGACATTAACACCATGTGGAGACATTAACACCATGTGGAGACATTAACACCATGTAGAGACCATTAAACACCATGTGGAGACATTAACACCATGTGGAGACATCTAACACCATGTGGAGACATTAACACCATGTAGAGACATTAACACCATGTAGAGACATTAACACCATGTGGAGACTTACAACCATGTGGAGACATAAACACCATGTAGAGACATTAACCACCATGTGGAGACATTAACACCATAAGTGGAGACATTAACACCATGTAGAGACATTAACACCATGTGGAGAATACACATTGTAGAGACATAACACCATATGGAGAGCATTAACACCATGTGGAGACATTAAACACCATGTAGAGACATTAACACCATGTGGACATTGAAACCATTAGAGACATTAACACCATGTTGAGACATTAACACCATGTGGAGACATTAAACACCATGTAGAGACATTAAACACATGTAGAGACATTAACACCATGTGGAGACATTAAACACCAACCTGTGGGACATTAACACCATGTGGAGACATTAACACCATGTAGAGACATTAACACATGTGGAGAACATTAACACCATATGGGACATTAACACCATGGTGGAGACATTAACACCATATGGAGACATTAACACCATGTAGAGACCATTAACACCATGTAGAGACATTAAACATGTGGAGACATTAAACCACATCAAGTGGAGACATTAACACCATATAGAGACAATTAACACCATTGGAGACATTAACACCATGTAGAGACATTAACACCATGTGGAGACATTAACACCATGTACGTAGACATTAACATGTGAGACATTAACACCATGTAGAGACCTTAACACCATATGGAGACATTAACACCATGTGGAGACATTAAACCATGTGGAGACATTAACACCATGTAGGAGCATTAACACCAATATGTGAGACATTAACACCATGTAAGACGATTAACACATGTAGAGACATTAACACCATGTGAGACATTAACACCAGTGAAAGACATTAACACCATTGGAGACATTAACACCATGTAGAGACATGTACATATGCCCATGTGGAGACATTAACACCATGTAGAGACATTAACACCATGTGGGAGACAATTAACACCTATGGTAGAGACATTAACACATATGGAGACATTAACACCATGTGAGACATTACACCGATGTGAGACATTAACACCATGTGGAGACATTAACACCATGTAGGACATTACACCATATGGAGACATTAACACCATGTAGAGACATTAACACCATGTAGAGACATTAACATCCATGTGGACGACATTAACACCATATGGAGACATTTAACGACCTATAGAGGCATATTACCGTAGAGACATTAACATTAACCATAGTAGAGACATTAACACCAGTGTGGAGACATTAACACACATAATGTGAGACATTAACACCATGTAGAGACATTAACACCATGTAGAGACATTAAACACCCATGTGGAGACATTAACACCATGTAGAGACATTAACACTGCATTGTTGGAGACATTAACACAATTGTGGAGACATTAACACCATGTGGAGACTTAACAGCATGTGGAGACATTAACCCATGGACGACATTACACATGTGTGAGACATTAACACCATGTAGAGACATTAACACCATGTGAGAACATTAACACCATGTGGAGAATTAACACCATGTGGGACATACCCAGTGAGACAATTAACACCATAGTGGATGACATTAACACCATGTAGAACATTAACAGCCATGTAGAGACATTAACACCATGTGAGATGACATTAACCCAATGTTGGAGACATAACCATTAACATTAACACATGTGGAGACATTAACACATGTGGAGACATTAACACCATGTTAGAGAACATTACACCAGAGAGACATCATAACATACACCATGTGGAGACATTAACACCATAGGAAATTAAACACTGTGGAGACATTAACACCATGTAGAACATTACCATGTGAGACATTAACACCATGTAGAGACATTAACCATGAGAGACATTAACACCATGTGGAGACATTAACACCATGTGGACATAACACCATGTGGAGACATTAACACCATGTAGAGACATTAACACCATGTAGAAGAACATTAACACCATGTGGAGACATTAAACACATGTGGAGACATTAACACCATGTGGAGACATTAACACCATGTAGAGACATTAACACAGTAGAGACATTAACACCATGTAGAGACATTACACCATGTAGAGACATTAACACATGTGGAGACATTAACCGCATGTGGAGACATTAA
>NW_019947499.1:34988-39988 GCF_002910315.2 Salvelinus sp. IW2-2015
CGTCTGTTAAAATTACCACCATCTCCTCTCAGCTGGCTGTGTTGTCGTAATTACCACTCCTCTCTCTCTTCTAAACTATAACCTGAGCAAGGACTTCCTCCTCCCCCAGTGAATCCTCTCCTCCCTTTCCTAGATCCCTCTCTTCTCTCCTATCTACCTCCCTCTCCTGATACCTCTCTCCTCTCCTCTCCTGACCTCCCTTGTCCTGATCCTCCCTCTCCTCTCCTCTCCTCTCCTCTCCTTCCTCTCCTCTCCTTCTCCACTCTCTCCCTCTCCTCCTCCCTGTCACCGGGATCACCTCTCCTCCTCCCCTGTCCTATGATTCCCTCCCTCTCTCTCCTCCCTGCCACCTGATCCCTCGCCTCTCCTATCTCCTCCGTCCTACTCCTCGTCCATCTCCTCCCTCCCTGTCCTCTCCTCTCCTTCTCCTCGCTCCCTGTCCTGATCCATCTCTCCTCCTGCCTCCCCTGTTACCTGAATCCTCTCTCCTCTCTCCTCCCTCCATAGTCTCATGATCCCTCTCCTCCTCTCCTCCTCCCTGCTACCTGTCCGTGATCCCTCTCTCCTTACCTATGCCTCCCCTGTCCCTGATCCCTCTCCTCTCCTCTCCTATCTCCTCTCCTCCTCCTCCCTCTCCGCTCCTCTCCTCTTCCTGATCCCTACTCTCTTCTTCTTCTCTTCTCTTCTCTTCTTTCTCTCCTCTTTACTCTTACTCTGCATTGTTCTGACTTTGTGGCCTCTGTGTGTTTTGTTTCAAGTTGGCAGCCTAATGAAAGCCAACGATATCTGGCGATCAACTAACAGCGCCCACCAGGTCAGGTGAGTGAATGTAGATTAATAGAACACTACCGAAGCACAAAACACAGTGCGTATATAGCTGATGGATAGGCACCGTCTATTGAGGCCTGAGCCTCGAGGGCCCAACGCTTGGGGTGCTGCAGATGATGAGGCCTGGCCCTCGAGGGCCACCGCGGCTCTGATGAATTGAGGCCTGGCCCTCGCAGGGGCCCACACGCTTTGGTCTCTGATGGATGAGGCCTCGGCCCTCGAGGGCCCACGCTTCGGTTCTCTGGATGGAATGAGGCCTGGCCCTACGAGGCCCACGCTTGGTGCTCTGCAAGGATGAGGCCATGGCCCTGCGAGGGGCCCCACTGGCTTAGGTGCTCTGATGGATGAGGCCTGGCCCATCGAGGGCCAACGCTTGGTGCTTCTGATGGATGAGGCCTGGCCCTCGAGGGCCCACGCTTGGTGCTCTGAGGCATGGAGGCCTGGCCCTCGAGGGCCCACGGCTTCGGCTCTGAGATGGATGAAGGCCTTGGCCGGCGTCCTGGAAAGAGGCCTGCATGCTGGACTGACAGGAGGGACCTCAGACACTTAGCCTGGCAGCAGGAAGTCTAGATTCATCCAAATTAGTAGATGTAGTTTAAAGTTGTAAGTAGTCTGTAGTATGTGAGGTGTGGTGTAGTAGTGTGTGGTTTGATGTCTGTTGTATAGGAGTGTGTGCAATATAGTGTGTGTAGTACTGTGTAGTGTGTTTTAGTAGTGGTGATGTGATAGTAGTAGTTGTGTGAGTGTGTGTGTGTTAGTTTACTGTGTAGTAGTGTGTGTAAGATAGTGTGTGTTAGTGTGGGTTTGTGTAAGTTGGTGTGTGTGTGTAGGACTGTGTAGTAGTGGTGAGTGTTGTGTAGAGTGTGTGTGTAGGTGTGTGTGTGTGTAGTTGTGTGCTGTGTGTAGACTGTTGTAGTAGTTGAGTGTGTGTAGTATGTCGTGTTGTGTGTTGTGGTGTGTGTGTGTAAGAGTACTGTAGTTAGTTAGTGTGAGTGTGCAGAGAGTGATGTGTGTGAGTGTGTTGTGTGTGTATGTGTGTGTTGATGTGTGTGTAGGACTGATGTAGTAGTGTAGAGTGTTGTAGAAGTAGTGTGTGTGCTGTTAGAAGTTACTGTGTTAGTAGTGTGTGATGTGTGTGTTTGTAGTAGGTGTGTGTATAGTGTAGTTGTAGTAGTGTGTGTGTAGTAGTGTGTGGTAGCTAGTGTGTGAGTGTTGTGTAAGTATGTGCTGATGATAGTAGTGTGTGTGATTTGTATAGTGAAATGTGAGTGTGTTGTGTAGTGTGTGTGTGTAGTAGTGTGTTGTGTAGTAGTGTGTGTGTGTAGTGTCATTAGTAGTGTATGTGTGTAGTAGTGTGTGAGTGTGTGTGTGTGATTGTGTTAGTAGTGTGTGGAAGTGTTTTGTGGGTGTTTTTGGTAGTAGTGTGTGATGTGGAAATGTGTGTAGTAGTGTTGTGTATAGTGTAGTGAGGTTGGTGTTGTTAGTAGTGTGTGAGTGTGTTGTGTAGTAGTGAAATGTGTTAGTAGTTGTGTGAGTGTGTGAAATTGTATGTATGGGAGTAAGTGCTAGTGTTAGTAGTGTGTGGTGTGATGTAGGTAGTTTATAGTAGTGTGTGTCAGATTGGCTGGTTGAAACGCACACTCGGCCCTCTGATTGGACCAGCAAGACTGTCAATCAACAACAGGTCTGTTGAGCTAGCGAAACAATGTCTATTTGTTGTACATCTATAGAATCCGGATGCAGTGTAAATGTCACATTTTTAGCGGAGAGAGGGATTGCAGTAATAAAAAAATATGCAGCCTCAAAAAAATAGTTTTCTGAATACCATAATATTGTTTACTTTTGCTAGACAGCGCAGCAGTGGAGCATTCATATCAACAGTTTACCAGAATAGGACTACTGGGTCTTTTGGCTATGTCAAAATAGAATATGCATCATTACTTGGCTTCACGTGTCTATGCAGCCAGGTGCATCATCAGGCGCAAGTAATACAGTTGACAGTAGAACAAGTACAGTTGACAGTATACAGTACAGATTGACAGTAACAAGTTAACATTATACAGTGGCAGTTACAAACAGTACAGTTGACAGATAATACAGTAACAGTTAACAGCAACAGTAAACATATAACAGTGCAGTCTGACATTACAGGTTTACAGTACAAGTTAACATTATACAGTAACAGTACAATATAACAGTGGCAGTTGACCCCCAGTTATACCCCAGTTTACAGTACATTTAACAGTAACAGTACAAGTTGACAATATACCATACAGTGACAGTATACCATACAAGTTGACATCATACAGTGCCATTTGACAGCAACAGTTTACAGTTACAGTAACAGTATACAGTACATTGAAGTAACAGATTGACATTATACATTACAGTTGACATTATACAGATGCAGTTGACAGTACAGTTTACAGTACAGTTAAAAAGATATACAAGTACAGTTGAACAGATCATACAAAGTACAGTTGACAGTATACGTAACAGTTGAGCAGCTTACAGTTAACAGTATTACAGGTGCAGATTGACAGTACCAGTTTACAGTACAGTTAACAGTATACAGTACAGTTGACATATACAGTACAGTTGACAGTATTATACAGTACAGTTGACTGTACAGTTAACAGTATACAGTGCAGTTGACAGTACGAGTTAACAAGTACAAAGTTTAACATTATAACAGTACAGGTTGACAGTATACCGTGGTAGTTGACATACAGTTATACTCGTACAGGGTAACAGTATACAGTACAGTTGACAGTTATACAGTACAGTTGACAGTATACAGTGCAGTATGAACAGTACATAGTTTACAGCTACCAGATTGACAGTACACAGTACCAGTTGACAGTATACCGTACAGTTGAACAGTAAAGTTTACAGTTTACAGTCCAGCTTGACAAGTATACAGTCCAGTTGACATTGTAACAGTAGCAATTTGACAGTTACAGTTGACAGTACACAGTACACTTGACAGTTTACAGTACACTATGACAGTATATACAGTGCAGCTTGGACAGTATTTACAGTACAGATTTGACATACAGAGCATGCAGTTGGACAGCTACAGTTTGACATATACAGTACAGTTGACAGTATAACAGGGCAAGTTGACAGTACATTTGACAGTTTACATTGACAGTATACAGTACAGTTGACAAGTATACAGGTACAGTTTACAAGTTTACAGACTACATTGACCGTTACATTACAGTGATACATTACAGTTGACAGTAATACAGTGCAGTTGACAGTACAAGTTAACATGATATACAGTTACAGGAATTCGACAGGTATAACAGTACAGTTGCACAGTGTAACAGTGCAGTTGACAGTACATTTATACAAGTACAGTTAACAGTATACAGTACAGTTGACAGTAACATTACAGTTGACATTTATACAGAGTACAGCTTGACAGTATTACAGTACAGTTGACAGTATACAATTACAGTTGACATATATACAGTTACAGTTGAACAGTATACATACAGTTGACAGTATACAGTACAGTAGACAGTTACAGTGAACAGTTAAACAGTATATACAGTGCAAGTTGACAGTTACAGTTTACAGTACAGTTAACAGATATAACAGTTACAGTTGACAAGTATACAGTACAGTTACAGAATTACAGTTACAGTTGACAGTATTTACAGTACAGTTGACCATACATTAACATTATAACAGTGGCAGTTGACAGTATACAGTTTACAAGTTGACAAGTATTACCCATTACAGTTGACATTATTTACAGTACAGTGACAGTATACAGATACATTGACAGATATACAGCTACAGTTGACAGTATACATTTACAGTAGACAGATATACAAGTACGATTGACAAGTATACAGTGCAAGTTGACAGTATACAGTGCAGTTAGACAGTACAATGTTGAACAGTTACAGGAACAGTTGACAGTATACAGTACAGGTATTGAACAGCTATACAGTACAAGTTGACATTATAACAGTGACAGTTGACCGTTACAGTAACAGTTGGCATTAATGACATACTGTGACAGTTATACAGATGCAGTTGACAGTTACAGTTAACATTATTACAGCTACAAGTTGACAGTTATTACAGTACAGTATGACAGTAATAGGGTGCAGTTGACAGTACATTTTACCAGTACGTTGACAGTATACAGTGCA
>NW_019947499.1:43762-51749 GCF_002910315.2 Salvelinus sp. IW2-2015
GAGAGGGAGAGACGAGGAGAGAGGAGGAAGAGAGAGGAGAGAATGACGACAGAGACGAGAGATGGAGAGAGAGAAGAGAGAGGCAAAGACGTAGAGGACGAGGCCACCAAATATAAGAGGAAAAGAAAAGAAAGAGAGGAAGATGCAGACGAGAGGGAGAGGTTGAGAAGAGGGCAAAGCAAGAAGAGTAGAACTTGAGAGACGGCCCAAGAGAGAGAGAGAACAGAAATGAGAGGAACAAGAGAGACGAGGAGGCAACAAGGATAGAGAGAAGAAAGAGAGGAAGAGAGGGGATGATCGAGAGCGGAGAGACGGCACCACAAGAGAGACGAGGGAGGGGAGAGAAACGCAAAAAGAAAGCGAGGGCAAACGGAGGAGAAGAGGGCACAAGAGACAGGAGAGGAAGGAAAGGAAGAACGAACGAGAGGAAGAGACGAAGAGGGCAAAGGAGGCGAGAGAGGAGAAGAAAAGAGAGAGGAAAGAGGAGAGACGAGTGAGAGAGAAGACGGCAAAGAGAGAGAAGAAGAAAAAGCGATGGCATAAGAGAGAGAGGCCCAAGAGAGAGACGAGAGTAAAATCATGAAGAAAAAGAGACGAGAGAGGCCAAAAAGACGAGAGAGAGAGAGAAAGAACGAGGCGATAGATGAGACGCGGGACAGATAGACGAGACGAGACGAGAACGCAGCGAAGAGAGCGAAGACGAGGACGAGACGAGGAGAGTAGCTACAGCCAGATCAGGACAGACAGACAGACAGTACAGACAGACAAGATCAGACAGACAGAACACAGATCAGACCAGACAGACCAGACAGACAGGAGCAGACAGACCAGGCACACGACCCGGGGAGAACGAGTTGGAGCAGAGCGAGAAGATGGAGAGAGACAGAGACGCAGATGAGAGGAGAGAGGAGCAGAGAGAGAGAGAGAGACGAGGAGAGAGAGAGAGAGAGAGAGAGGAGAGAGAGAGAGAGAGAGAGAGAGAGGAGAGAGAGAGAGAGAGAGAGAGAGGGAGAAGAGGAGAGAGGAGAGAGAGAGGAGAGAGGAGAGAGAGAGAGAGAGAGAGAGAGAGAGAAGAGAGAGGAGAGAGAGAGAGAGATGAGAGGAGGAGTAACTTGATGCTGCCACCCCCATGCTTCACGGTTGGGACGGTGTTCTTCGGCTTGCAAGCATCCCCCTTTTTCCTCCAAACACAACGATGGTCATTATGGCCAAACAGTTCTATTTTAGTTTCAACAGACCAGAGGACATTTCTTTTGATTTTTCCCATGATGTCAAGCAAAGAGGCACTGAGTTTGAAGGTAGTCCTTGAAATACATCCACAGGTACACCTCCAATTGACTCAAATGATGTCAATAAGCCTATCAGAAGCTTCTAAAGCCATGACATCATTTTCTGGAATTTTCCAAGCTGTTTAAAACCTTTCTAGTGCAGGCGTTCCGCTAGCGACCCACCTTGACAACATCCGGTGAAATTGCAGAGCGCGAAAATTCAATCTACAGAAATATAAATATTCAACATTCATGAAAATAAAGTAAATAATATTATAATAATAATAAATTAACTTCTTGTTAATCCAGCCGCTGTGTCAGATTTCAGATTTCAAAATGTCACGGCGAAAGCACACCATGCGATTATCTGAGGACAGCGCCCCGCATACCAAACCATGAAAAACATTTTTTAACCAGGCAGGTGCGACTCGAAAGTCAGTAATAGCGATATAATAAATGCCTTACCTTTGAAGATCTTCTTCTGTTGGCACTCCAAAAGGTCTCAGTTACATCACAAATGGTCCTTTTGTTCTATAAAGTCCTTCTTTATATCCATAAAAACTCAGTTTAGCTGGCGCGCTTCAGTCAATAATCCACCCAGTTTCCCTCCATCAAAATGCATACAAACTCAATCCCAAACGTTACTAATAAACTTATCCAAACAAGTCAAAAACAATTTATAATCAAACCTTAGGTATCCTAATACGTAAATAAACAATCAAATTTAAGACAGAGAATAGTATGTTCATTACCGGAGATAAATAACAAAGAACGCTCTTTCCTCCAAGGGCATGGAAACACTACAGCCAAAATGGGAGCCACTTAGAAAAACTACAAATTCTAGCTAATTTTTCCAAAAACCAGCCTGAAACTCTTTCTAAAGAGTGTTGACATCTAGTGGAAGCCCTAGGAACTGCAATCTGGAAGTTTTTCGCCTTATAATAAAAGTGATAGCCATTGAAAACAATGGTAGGTTGAATTTTTTTTGGGGGGGGATGGTTTGTCCTCGGGGTTTTGCCTGTCATGTCAGTTCTGTTATACTCACAGACATTATTTTAACAGTTTTAGAAACTTTAGAGTGTTTCCTATCCAAATCTACCAATTATATCCATATTCTGGCTTCTGGGCCTGAGTAGCAGGCAGTTTACTTTGGGCACGCTTTTCTTCCAGATGTCAAAATACTGCCCCCTATCCTTAAGAAGTTTTAAAGGCACAGTCAACTTAGTGTATGTAAACTTCTGACCCACTGGAATTGTGATACAGTAAATTATAAGTGAAATAATCTGTCTGTAAACAATTGCTGGAAAAATGACGTGTCCTGCACAAAGTAGATGTCCTAACCGACTTGTCAAAACTATAGTTTGTTCACAATAAATTTAAGTTAATGACTCCAACCTAAGTGTATGTAAACTTCCTACTTCAACTGTATATGCTATAATGATCATATACCATTATAGTCCAGTGCTGTGCTACAGGTTCCACTGTCAGTATAGTGGTGAGAGTTTATACAGGAAAATCTGGACTCAATTTCGAGTCTCATAGCAAAGGGTCTGAATAATTATTGAAATAATGTATTTCTGTTTTTAATTGAATGTATTTGCCAAAATTTCTAGAAGCCTGTTTTCACTTATGGGGTATTGTGTGTAGATTGAGGGTTTGGGACTCACACCGGTTGGCTGATTCCAGCCCTTTTGGGACTCACACGGTTGGCTGCTTCCAGCCTGTTAGGACTCACACCGGTTGGCTGATTCCAGCCTGTTTGGGGACTCACACCGGTTGGCTGATTCCAGCCCTGTTTGGGACTCACACCGGTTGGCTGCTTCCAGCCTGTTAGGACTCACACCGGTTGGTTGGCTTGATTCCAGCCCTGTTTGGGACTCACACCGGTTGGCTGATTCCAGCCCTGTTTGGGACTCACACCGGTTGGCTGCTTCCAGCCTGCGTTGGACTCACACCGGTTGGTCTTCCAGCCCTGTTGGGACTCACACCGGTTGGCTGTTCCAGGCCTGTTTGGGACTCACACCGGCTTGGCTGATTCCAGCCCTGTTTGGGACTCACCACCGGTTGGCTGCTTCCAGCCTGTTTGGGACTCACACCGCGTTGGCTGCTTCCAGCCCTGTTTGGGACTCACACCAGTGGTTGGCTGATTCCAGCCTGTTTGGGACTCACACCTTGGTTGGCTGATTCCAGGCCTGTTGGGACTCCACACCAGTTGGTTGGCTGATTCCAGCCTGTTTGGGACTCACACCGGTTGGCTGATATTCCAGCCTGTTTGGGGACTCACACCGGTTGGCTGATTCCAGCATGTTGGGACTCACACCGGTTGGCTGATTCCAGCCTGTTTGGGACTCACACCGGTTGGCTGATTCCAGCCTGTTTGGACTCACACCGGTTGGCTGATTACAGCCTGTTTGGGACTCACACCGGTTGGCTGCTTCCAGCCTGTTTGGGACTCACACGGTTGGCTGCTTCCAGCCTGTTTGGGACTCACACCCGTTGCGGCTGATTCCAGCCCTGTTTGGGACTCACACCGGTTGGTTGGCTGATTCCAGGGCCGTTTCGACCTTTTCACACCGGTTGGGTTGGCTGATTCCAGCCTGTTTGGGACTTCACCATCCGGTTGTCTGATTCCAGCCTGTTTGGACTCACACCGGTTGGCTGATTCCAGCCTGTTTGGAACTCACACCGGTTGGCTGATTCCAGCCTGTTTGGGACTCACACCGGTTTGGCTGATTCCAGCCTGTTTGGGACTCACACCGTTTGGCTGATTCCAGCCTGTTTGGGACTCACACCGGTTGGCTGATTCCATCCTGTTGGGACTCACACCGGTTGGCTGATTCCAGCCTGTTTGGGACTCACACCGGTTGTCTGATTCCAGCCTGTTTGGGACTCACACCGGTTAGCTGATTCCAGCCTGTTTGGGACTCACACCGGTTAGCTGATTCCAGCCTGTTGGGACTCACACGGTTAGCTGATTCCAGCCTGTTTGGGACTCACACCGGTTGTCTGATTTCCAGCCTGTTTGGGACTCACCACCGGTTAGCTGATTCCAGCCTTTTGGACTCACACCGGTTGTCTGATTCCAGCCTGTTTTGGACTCACACCGGTTAGCTGATTCCAGCCTGTTTGGGACTCACACCGGTTAGCTGATTCCAGCCTGTTTGGCACTCAACACCGGTTGTCTGATTCCAGCCTGTTTGGACTCACACCGCGTTAGCTGATTCCAGCCTTTTGGGACTCACCACGGTTGTCTGATTCCAGCCTGTTGGGATCACCACCTGTCTGATTCCAGCCTGTTTGGGACTCACACCCGTTAGCTGATTCCAGCCTGTTTGGACTCACACCGGTTGTCTGATTCCAGCCTGTTTTGGGACTCACCACGGGTTGTCTGATTCCAGCCTGTTTGGGACTCACACCGGTTAGCTGATTCCAGCCTGTTTGGGACTCCACACCGGTTGTCTGATTCCAGCCTGTTTGGGACTCACACCGGTTAGCTGATTCCAGCCTGTTTGGGACTCACACCGGTTAGCTGATTCCAGCCCTGTTTGGGACTCACACCGGTGGCTGATTCCAGCTGTTTGGGAGCTTTCCCCTGAACCATTAGATTAAACCATCCACCCAAAGCAACACACAGAGAAACGTTGGGCTGACAGCTCCTAGAGAGGCAGATAGCTGCCTTTTCTTTACTTTGTTTTCCTTAGTCATTTCCTTTGGTGATTGGAGAGAGAGGGGAGAGACAGGATATCCGTCTGAGGTTTGACAATTCCAAGACGACCGCGCGTACTGCAAAATATTTTTCTCTATTGATATAAATACACATGATGCACCTATAGCCTGTTCTAAAGAAACATGAGACTCCTGTCTGACACTTGATCATGTTGTGTGTGTTTGATAGAAGAATAGAAGAGGAGAAGAGGGACAGGGCAAATAGAGAAGGAGAGAGGTAAATAGAGAAGGAGAGAGGGTAAATAGAGAAGGAGAGAGGGTAAATAGAGAAGGAGAGAGGGGTAAATAAGAGGAAAGAGGGGTAAATAGAGAAGGAGAGAGGGGTAAATAGAGAAGGAGAGAGGGTAAATAGAGAAGGAGAGAGGGGTAAATAGAGTATGAGAGAGGGGTAATAAGAAGGAGACAGGGTAATAGAGAAGGAGAGAGCAGGGGTAAATGAGGAGAGAGGGTAATAGGAGAAGGAGAGAGGGGTAAATAGAGAAGGAGAGAGGGGTAAATATAGAAGGAGAGAGGGGTAAATATAGAAGGAGAGAGGGGTAAATAGAGAAGGAGAGAGGGGTAAATAGAGAAGGAGAGAGGGTAAATAGAGAAGGAGAGAGGGGGTAAATAGAGAAGGAGAGACAGAGACAGAAGACAGAGACAGAGACACTGTTACTATACTAGACCATTAGAGAGGAGGACTGAGCAGCAGTAGCCACCACAGAGAGACACTGGGGTGTATGTTGGTTTATTATACTAGACCATTAAAGGAGGAGGACTTGAGCAGCAGTAGCCCACCACAGAGAGAGACAGAGAGAGAGACAGAGAGAAATGCTATAGATGGAAGGAATGCAGTTTGGAAATCTACCAAAAAACAATTAGAACAACATCAAATTCAATCCCCTTTTAGACAACGTCCTGGTAAAACGTTCCACTGCAATAGTGAAGGTGTAAACTTGGCAGTAGAAAATCTTAACAGTATATTTTGACCTCTCAGCTTTCCCTATCAAACCTAAAAATCTCAAATAGAAAACCGAAGAAAATGAACAACAATGACAAATGGTTTTGATGACGAATGCAAAAATCGAAGAAAATAAATTGAGAAACCTGTCCAACCAAAAAACATAGGAGACCCGGAAAAACCTGAGTCTACGCCTTCACTATGGTGAATCACTAAAAACAATACAGAAATACACTACGGAAAAAGAAGAAACAGCACGTCAGAAATCAGCTCAATGTAATTGAAGAATCCATAGACTCTAACCACTTCTGGGAAACATTGGAAAACACTAAACAAACAACAAACACGAAGAATTATCTATCCAAAATGGAGATGTATGGGTAAACCACTTCTCCAATCTTTTGGC
This sequence comes from Salvelinus sp. IW2-2015, assembly GCF_002910315.2. Classification (NCBI taxonomy): domain Eukaryota; kingdom Metazoa; phylum Chordata; class Actinopteri; order Salmoniformes; family Salmonidae; genus Salvelinus; species Salvelinus sp. IW2-2015. The sequence goes on from NW_019947499.1 coordinate 50,103, forward strand.
TCTATACAAAAGAATAAAGAGCAAAAAACATATACATGATCAAATTACAAAATCCTAGAATCAACTATTAAAGACTACCAGAACCCACTGGTTCTCAATTACCTTGAACGAGTACAGGACAAAATAAAAACCCTCCAACCCAAAAAGGCCTGTGGTGTTGATGGTATCCTTAATGAAATGATCAAATATACAGAACAAACAAATTCCAATTGGCTATACTAAAACTCTTTAACATCGTCCTTAGCTCTGGCATCTTCCCCAACTATTTGGAACCAAGGACTGATCACCCCAATCCACAAAGTGGAGACAAATTTGACCCCATAAACTACCGTGGAATATGCGTCAACAGTAACCTTGGGAAAATCCTCTGCATTATCATTAACAGCAACTCGTACATTTCCTCAATGAAAACAATCGACTGGCAAATGTCAAATTGGCTTTTTACCAAATGACCGTACAACAGACCATGGTATTCACCCTACACACCCTAATTGACAACCAAACAAACCAAAACAAAGGCAAAGTCTTCTCATGCTTTGTTGATTTCAAAAAAGCCTTTCGGACTCAATTTGGCATGAGGTCTGCTATACAAATTGATTGGAAAGTTGGTGTTGGGGGAAAAACATACGACATTATAAAATCCAGTACACAAACAACAAGTGTGCGGTTAAAATTGGCCAAAAAACACACACATTTTCTTCACACAGGGTCGTGGGGTGAGACAGGGATGCAGCTTAAGCCCCACCCCTCTTTCAACATATATATCAACGAATTGGCGAGGGCATTAGAACAGTCTGCAGCACCTGGCACTCACCCTACAGAATCCGAAGTCAAATGTCTACTGTTTGCTGATGATCTGGTGCTTCTGTCACCAACCAAGGAGGGCCTTACAGCAGCACCTAGATATTCTGCACAGATTCTGTCAGACCTGGCCCTTACAGTTAATCTCAGTAAGACCAAAATAATGGTGTTCCAAAAAAGGTCCAGTCGCCAGGACCACAAATTCCATCTAGACACCGTTGCCCTAGAGCACACAAAAAACTATACATACCTCGGCCTAAAACCTCAGACACCACAGGTAACTTCCACAAAGCTGTGAACGATCTGAGAGACAAGGCAAGAAGGGCATTCTATGCCATCAAAAGGAACATAAATTTCAACATACCAATTAGGATCTGGCTAAAAATACTTGAATCAGTCATAGAGCCCATTGCCCTTTATGTTGTGAGGTCTGGGGTCGCCTCACCAACCAAGATTTCACAAAATGGGACCAAACACCAAATTGAGACTTCTGCATGCAGAATGTCTGCAAAAAATATCCTCCGTGTACAACGTAGAACACCAAATAATGCATGCAGACAGAATTAGGCGATACCACTAATATATCAAAATCCAGAAAAGAGCCCGTTAAATTCTACAACCACCTAAAAAGAAGCGATTCCCAAACCTTCCATAACAAAGCAATCACCTACAGAGAGATGAACCTGGAGAAGAGTCCCCTAAGCAAGCTGGTCCTGGGGCTCTGTTCACAAACACACCCAACAGAGCCCCAGGACAACAGCAACAATTAGACCCAACCAACATGAGAAAACAAAATTATCCAGAATTATCTATTGTATACATCTGAGCTCACATTGTGGAGGGAGT
>NW_019947500.1:0-3930 GCF_002910315.2 Salvelinus sp. IW2-2015
TCGATGGTGCAGCGTTCAACCAATCCAGTAAATGTGGAGGAGGAGTTAAGACGGATGTCAGCTTGTTAACGTACAAAAGCAGAAGTCGCACCACAGGCTCTCTTTTCATTCCCCCTGAAAACCAAAACGTGTGTGTGTGTGTGTGTGTGTGTGTGTGTGTGTGTGTGTGTGTGTGTGTGTGTGTGTGTGTGTGTGTGTGTGTGTGTTGTGTGTGGTGTGTGTGTGTGTGTGTGTGTGTGTGTGTGTGTGTGTGTGGTGTGTGTGTGTGTGTGTGAGAGAGACTCTCCATGCCTGCTTTTGGGACATTGGGGACATTATTTCAGTTACTCAGTCCCACAAGCCTTGAAATTGCAGGAGCGTGTGACCTTATTTCCATGACCGTTGATTAGAGTGCGGCCTTAGTCTCAGTGTCATGGCTATATGAGATGGAGTAGGGTGAAGACCTTGCCCCTAGAGCCTGATCTTGGGTCAGTTTTGCATTTCCCACTAATGGTTGAGGCTAGGATAAGGGAAAGCACCCAGGAGCTATATGAGATACTGTTTGTGACGCTCAAGGACCCATTCACTGCCCTTATCCTCTGACCATTGATTAGCTATAGATTGATTAATTTTTGGCTTTTGTATGCATAGCAATAGTAGCCTGGTCCGAGATCTAGTTGTGCTGTCTTGCCAACTCCTATGGTCATTGTCGTTGTTTGGCATATCATGACAATAAGCTTACGAGTTGGCAAGAAAGCACAAACAGATCTGGGACAAGGCTATAGAAATGCATCTCTTTACCACATCACACACACTATGGTAGGAATATTATCAAATACAGTGTGTTGATGCCTCGGGGCAATATCCCAAGCATCTATTACAGTACATACTGTATGATAGCTTACTGGCAATATCACCCATATATCTGCACACGTTACTTCTGTTCGGGTGCACATTGATCCAATATCCCTCTTGCTGGAGAAACGGCTCGAGATTGTGTCCCAAATGGCACTCTTTTCTCTATAAAGTGCACTACTTTTGACCAGAGCCCATAGGACTAGGGTGCCATTTGGGACACATATCAGTTGCCTCCCTGGATAGCAGCAGATCTAGGATGACATCCAGGGAAGGCTAATGTGACAGAGAACCCAGGGCTTCCCAATAACTCCTCTCATGACAGCGTATTAACAGCAGAACCACAGGGCTTCCCAATAACCCTCCTCATGACAGCGTATTAACAGCAGAACTACAGGGCTTCCCAATAACTCTCCTCATTCTCAGACTCAACCTAGTGAACTGAAAGGACCCACCCCTCCACCCTGTGTTATTGTAGCTTTACTTTGACTGGCTGACATTTTAACCCTCACTGTTGACAAGATGCCAATTCAACCCTCTGTAAGCCCATTGGTTCATTGGGGAGATCTTCAGCTCCCCTTCGATGATTATATAGAGCAACACGATCTAATTTGAATATGTCAAAATTGTGACATTGAAGCCTTGTAGTTTATATGCACGTGACTATTTTTTCCCCCCTACTAGCTCAGACTTTACTGATAGATCTTTATTAAGGAAAAATGTACCTACAATAACTGAGATAGAGTGCATTCAGAAAGTATTCAGACTTCTTGACTTTTTCCACATTTGTTACGTTACAGCCTTATTCTAAACTGGATTAAATCGTTTTTTCCCTCATCAATCTACACACAATACAATAATGACAAAGCAAAAACAGGTTTTTGACATTTTAGCAAATGTATAAAAAAATGTTAAACTGCAATATCACATTTAAATAAGTATTCAGACCCTTCACTCAGTACTTTGTTGAAGTACCCTTGGCAGGTTACAGCCTCAAGTCTTCTTGGGTATAACGCTACAAGCTTGGCACACGTGTATTTGGGGAGTTTTTCCCCATTCTCTACTAGCCTCTCAAGCTCTGTCAGGTTGGATGGGGAGCATCACTGCACAGCTTTTTTCAGGTCTCTCCAGAGATGTTCGATCGGGTTCATGTCCGGGCTCTGGTTCGGCCACTCAAGGACATTCAGAGACTTGTCTCGAAGGTTTCCATCGAGGATCTCTCTGTACTCCGTTCATCTTTCCCTCGATCCTGACTAGTCTCCCAGTCCCTGCCACTGAAAAACACCGGCACAGCATGATGCTGCCACTACCATGCTTCACCGTAGGGATGTTCCCCGATTTCTATCTGTATCTATTCCAGAGATAGCACACCTGACTCAACTTGTCAACTATCCTCAAGCTCTTCAATAGCTAGTTCAGAGCTAGAGAAATTGTGAAATGACTGGAGTATCCCGAGGAGAAGTTTGAGAACCACTGCAGTAGAGCACAGCAGAGTGCAGTACATTACAGTAATAAAGGTATAGAAAGTTTTTTCAACATTCATTCAGAACTGAAAATGAACCTGATTTCAACTTCCGGAAAATACCAATTTTCAATGTAAAAAAAACAAACATGTTTTCAACATCCGGAAAAGACATATTTTAACCTTCCTGAAAAGTATGTCTTTTACCTTCCATTCAGAACCTAAAATGAAGCCAACTTCAACATAATTCTGCTTACTGGGAACACACTGAAAAGTAACTTGACACTGTTGACCAATCAGGCAAATTTGGATTAAAATGGCATGAAGTAATTTGCATTGACAGAGGAGGTGTACTGAATGAATGCATAATAAGGTAGGGCGCTAGAATTTGTTCTGGATGCTCGAGCAGCAATATGTCAGTCTCGTGTGTTGATCTAGCTAATTAGGTGGCTAGCTAGCATGTGTTGCAATGCACAGCCAATGCGCTACTTGCATGTGTATTGGCCTGGTTTAGATTTAACATAGCGAACTGTTTCTTAGCAAGACGATTAGTTTTATCAGCTAGAGWTTGTTTGGTGAGAGGCTGATCTTGGTTGAGTTAATGTAGGCTAGCGGTGTTTGTGCTGAAACTGACATCTGGCTGCACACATAACTACCTATTGTCACCAAAAGAGAAAAGAAGAACAAATCATTATAGTTGTGGGTGTGATTGGACCAGTGTTTGTTGACCAGAGTGGTTCTGTTAGTTTTCTTTTCCCACTGAGGTACACACACACTCAAACACACCGTTCTATTGCCTGGGAGACACCCAAACGATCAAACCACCCTCAGTGCTCCATTATCTCTATTGGCCATTGACGTCAGCCACTGATACGGACGCCGTGTGAGACGACCAGATCTTGTCAGAAGGAGGAGGGGGCCTCTTTCTCTCTTTCTGATAGCGCTGTGACAGCCGAGGATTTGTTCTGTTCCAATATCACTGTGGCTACAGCTTAGAGTAGGTAGGGGCTGGCTGTAGATAAGCCTGGTGTTGTGTAAAAATGTGCGTCTGTCCCCGCTCAGGGGTGTCTCTTTCAGGGATTAGGAAGAGGCTGAGAGCCTGGGTCAGACAGTATCTCCTTTGGTCCTTCAGATTTACATGGCAGAGACGGAGGGGTGGAAGAGGGTCACTGTCACTCACAGGGAGAGGGGTGGTGGGAGAGGGGGAGAAAGGGGGATGAGGAGAGGGAGAAAGGGGGATGAAGAGAGGGAGAAAGGGGGGTGGTGAAAGTGCAATCAGTATATGAGGAGGACTTTTGACCTCAATTAACCAGCTCGATTGCTCGTTAACGGCAAATGAGAACCGGGGGTGAAACTGAGAAGTAGTGTTTTTAATTGGGATTATTGGCCTTAGTCTTTCAACTTGGAATGGGGAATTGGTATCTGTGTGGGAGGTGACCAAGAACCCGATGGTCACTCTGACAGAGCTTCAGAGTTCCTCTGTGGAGATGGGAGAACCTTCCAGAAGGACAACCATCTCTGCAGCACTCAGGCCTTTATGGTAGAGTGGCCAGACGGAAGCCACTCCTCAGTAAAAGGCACATGACAGCCCACATGGAGTTTGCCAAAAGTCACCTAAATCACTCTCAGACCAT
>NW_019947500.1:6748-14248 GCF_002910315.2 Salvelinus sp. IW2-2015
ATGCATCCATCATACCACATGCCCTGGTTAGCAGACAGACACTGTCGTCCTCACTCCTCCAAGGTCCCTTCAGACTGCTATCAGAAGGCACATAATAGATGGACTTTGTCTGTCTTTCTGTCTTTTCTTTACCGACCTCTTTGTGTATTGCAATATGCATCATATTTACCTCAGAAACTGCTTGTGATGTAGACTTGTTTTGTGTAATTTCTTATAAATGATTTCATATTGCAGTGAATGCTCTACAGACACCTGTGCAGACTGATGTGTTCAGTTTGTTGAATGGGAGCTGTTTCAGAGGTTAGCAGAATGAACAGAATACACCACCTATCATTGACCCACAGTAAAGCAGACAGTAAAATGACGGCGGACAGACCCCCATGCAAGCACACACACACACCACGCGGTTTAGAAACTATATAAGTATGCTCGCAAAGAACCTCGCGCTCAGTCATCCACCTTTTAAAACACTCTAATTAATTAACCATTCTATAGAGCCAAAGAGGTCCAGTTCAACATTCTACATTGAGCATCCATATAGTCTTATCCCCTTCAGTCAGTCTAAACAACGTCCAGCTCAGCCCTCGGGGCAAGATGAGCACTGCTGCCTCAGTCACACCCACACTCCTCTGTGTTATAGCCAAAGTTGGACAGACCAATGTCTAGAATCTGGAATATGCATTGATTTCTCCCTTCTTACTTTCCTACTGAAAAGAGTGTGTTTTGTGTGTGTTCCCTCCCTTATTATTTAATTTTTTACAGAAACTGAGAGAGATTGAGTCCTCAGCTCTTCAGCTCCAACCAGTCAATGGTGGAATAATTCCAGTCCGCGAGGGTAACTACGCCTGTCTGAGGTCACCCCGACTCTTAGGAGTTAAAGGCCACCAACCTAGGGCAATGTACTTAAGTATTCACACCACTGAGTCAATACTTTGTAGATGCACCTTTGTAGCAATTACAGCTGTGAGTTCTCTGGATGAGTATCTAAGAGTTTTCCACACTGGATTTGCAACATTTGCCCATTATTCTTTTCAAAATTCTTCAAGCTGTCAAATTGGTTGTTGAACATTGCTAGACAACCATTTCCAGGTCTTGCCATATATGTTCATACACTAAACAGAAAACAACACCCACAAACACAGGTGGGAACAGGCTACCTAAGTATGATTCTCAATCAGAGACAACGATAGACAGCTGCCTCTGATTGAGAACCCTACCAGGCCAAACACACAGAAATACAAAACAAGGACAACATAGAACACCAGACATAGAATGCCACCAAACTCACACCCTGACCACCAAAATAGAGACATAAGAAGGATCTCTACGGTCAGGGCGTGACACAGTGTCTGTTGGAAAGCAGACTGAACCAGGTTTCCCCTTAGGATTTTCCTGTGCTCAGCTCCAAATACTTAAACTCAGTTTTTCACAATTCCTGACATTGTCCGAGTAAAAAATCCCTGTTTAGGTCAGTTAGGATCACCACTTTATTTTAAGAACGTGAAATGTCAGAATAATAGTAGAGAAAATTATTTTATTTCAGCTTTTATTTGTTTCATCACATTCCCAATGGGTCTTTAGTTTACATATCCTCAATTAGTAATTGGTAGCATTGCTTTAAATTATTTACTTGGGTCAACGTTTTGGTAGCCTTCCACAAGCTTGCCTTTAATTGTTTAACTTGGGTCAAACGTTTTGGGTAGCCTTCCACAAGCTTCCCACAATAGTTGGGTGATTTTGGCCCATTCTCCTGACAGAGCTGGTGTAATTGAGTCAGGTTTTTAGGACTCCTTGCTCGCACACGCTTTTTTAGTTCTGCCCACACATTTTTATAGGATTGAGGTCAGGGCTTTGTGATAGCCACTCCAATACCTTGACTTTGTTGTCTTAAGCCATTTTGCCACAACTTTGGAAGTATGCTTGGGGTCATTGTCCATTTGGAAGACCCCAGATGTTGCTTCAATATATCCACATAATTTTCCTCCCTCATGATGCCATCTATTTTGTGAAGTGCACCAGTCCCTCCTGTAGCAAAGCACCCCCACTTCAGTCCCACCAGTCCTCCAGTAGCATCGCACCCCCACCATCCAACGGTTGGGATGGTGTTCTTCGCTTGCATGCCTCCCCTTTTCCTCCAAAATAACAATGGTCGTTATGGCCAACAGTTTATTTTTTTTGTTTCATCAGACCAGAGGACATTTTTCCAAAAAGTACAATCTTTGTCCCCATGTGCAGTTGCAAACCGTAGTCTGTATTTTTTATGGCGGTTTTGGAGCAGTGGCTTCTTCTTTGCTGAGCGGCCTTTCGGTTATGTCGATATGGGACTTGTTGTACTGTGTATATATACTTTTGTACCTGTTTCTCCAGCATCTTCACAAGGTCCTTTGCTGTTGTTCTGGGATTGATTGGCACTTTTCGCACCAAAGTACGTTCATCTTAGGAGACAGAACCGTCTCCTTCTGAGCAGTATGACAGCTGCGTTGTCCCATGTGTTTATACTTGTGTACTGTTGTTTGTACAGATGAACGTGGTACATTCAGGCATTTGGAAATTGCTCCCAAGGATGAACCAGACTTATGGAGGTCTACAATATTTTTTCTGAGGTCTTGGCTGTTTTCTTTTCGATTTTCCATGATGTCAAGCAAAGAGGCACTGAGTTTGAAGGTAGGCCTTGAAATACATCCACAGGTACACCTCCAATTGACTCAAATTATGAAATTAGCCAATCAGAAGCTTCTAAAACCATGACATCATTTTCTGGATTTTTCCAAGCTGTTTAAAGGCAACAGTCAACTTAGTGTATGTAAACTTCTGAACCAGTGGAATTGTGATACAGTGATTATAAGTCAAATAATCTGAAAACAATTGTTGTAAAAATTACTTGTGTCATGCACAAAGTAGATGTCCTAACCAACTTGCCAAAAACAATAGTTTGTTTCCAAGAAATTTGTGGAGTGGATGAAAAACGAGTTTTAATGACTCCAACTAAGTGTATGTAAACTTCCGACTTAAACTGTATCTGTTACGGTGCCTCCTAATGGAGGAGGTGCAGGATCAAGGAGTGGGAGAGCAAGGAAATCCCAGTGGCAAAAGTTTAATGAGCAGTCCCAACACAACTACAACATGGGACTAAAACACGCCCAAAACGAGATTGCCACACACACAGGAATAAAGCGTAATACACACGGAGGAGAAATCTACTACTAAACTCAATACGAAACGGCACAACTGCCGAGAGAAAAGAACCCCGTGGTGCAGACACGCACCCCTAAATAACGTCACCACAGAAAACAATCCCGCACAAAGACTCGCAGGCAGCGGGGTAAATATACCCACCGAAATCAACTAACAAGACACAGGTGTAAACAATACAGACAGACACAAACGAAAAGGAAAAATGGATCAGTGGCAGCTAGTAGGCCAGCGACTACGACCGCCGAGCACCGCCGAACAGGGAGAGGAGCCACGTTCGGTGGAAGTCGTGACGGTATATTACATAATGGATTATAACGTCAACATAGGCTTTAATAACTGCTCATAACCCTATAACTACATGCTTAAAGTATATGAGCAGGCTGTGTAATGCCAAATGAAGCATTGTAAAGTATTTAATGTCCTTTGTTCTTGAAATTGTTTTTTCTCTTCCATTTGTATGCAGATAGTGTACAGGGCTGAAATCAACTATGTATGTCCTCAAAAACACATGTTCAGCCTGGTTCTACTGCTTTGAAATGAGCATTGTTTCTCAAGTGTAATAAAACATGACATATTTCCTCTCTCTCTTTTTCTGTCAGTCAGAACCGACTGCATATTGATGCAAGCTGGAGCATTGACTACCTTTACACTTAGAGCTTAGCATCAGTGGATTCTCAGACGTCTGTTCATGACTAATTGTTTTGTCTGGAAACAAAGATGAATTGGGACAGCAGGCTCGCCTTTGGGGAACAATTTGTTTACTTGTTAGCTTTAAGATCTATATTATTTATTTAGATGTGCAAATCTGGCAGGGGCATGAACTTGAACACAAATGCCTCTGGGACAAGAGCCAGAAGCCAAGTGAAACTCTTCCATTCTGTCCCAGTTAGTGGTGCCTTTAGAAGCACAGTGTACACACACACAAACACACACACATGACACACAAACACACACAAACCAAACCCTCCTCCCCTCCATTTCACATCATATTTATTACCCCATCATTTCCATTCTATTTATTTTACAGTAATGTTTTAAGCGGTAGACATTTTCGCCAATAGATAGTTCATGTTTATTGCTCCGCATTGCTCTGATCCCACACGGTTGAAGCTGTGTGGCACATGAAGAGGTAAATAGATTTTCTGCATGAGGAGTGTGTTGTATATTTAGCCAGTCAAAAGGCCTATAATTGGCAGATTGAATAAACTCCAAGGCACTTAAGCGGTTATTCATTTAATCCTCTTCCTCTGCTTGCATCCCAAATGGCACTCTATTCCCTACATAGTGCACTACTTTTGACCAGAGCCCTATGGAAGTAGTGCACTAGCGAATAGGGTGCCATTTGGGATGGAAATGCGAGTGCTTTAGGTGCCAGGCTAGCTCTTGCTGCAGCATGTAATAATTGCATGTCTTTTTTGCTGTCGTAATGAAATGTTTGTCTCAGTTTCTCACACAGATAGTTATTGTTATCATTCACTTTCAGATGGAGGTATTCAAGTTGTTGATGCATAACAGCCATCACAACACATTCATATGCATTAATGAGATCCTTATGGACAGTTTGAAATCTTTAGGTTAAGTACAGAGATTAGGTATAGTGCCTATCATAGCCCATCATCTTCAGACAGTTAATCACAGACAGACAGACAGACAGACAGACAGACAGACAGACAGACAGACAGACAGACAGACAGACAGACAGACAGACAGACAGACAGACAGACAGACAGACAGACAGACAGACAGACACACAGACAGACACACAGACAGACACACAGACAGACACACACAGAGGGGAGTGGGGGACATGGGCTTGCCATTCCCAAAAAAGGAGTTATCTTGAACAAAAGGGTTAGGAGAACTCTTTGAAGACTGTTTTTGTTTCCAGGTCGAACCCTTTGGTTCCAGGTAGAACCCTTTTCTGTTCCATGTAGAACTCTTTCCACAGAGGAACCCAAAAGGGTTCTACCTGGAAACAAAAAGGGTTCTTTCTCCTGTTGGGACAGCTGAAGAGGCCTTTGGAACCCTTTTCTCTAAGAGTGTAGCTTCATGTCATGGAGTATGGGTATGTGCAATTGCGGTCAAGTGTATCCACCAAGTTGGACCAGCATGCTCCAGTGGTGTCTAGGCCTGCAGTTGATGTAGCCTAATGGACCAAGTCCACAAAGTTTCCTATTTTATTGGCTTCAGAGCATCAGTGTCTACTGTGGGCCCGGCTCCACGAGGGGGAAAAGGGGGGCTTAGCCCCCTCCTTTGAAACTTGAGCCCCCTCAGTTTTAGTTTTATATCGTTACATAAAAACAGCAAAAAAGTTCAAATAATTGAGTGACAGGTTGGCGCAAAAACTGTATCTCCGCTGCGCCAGCACAATGGACAGAGGGGCTGTGTGTRGGGGATAGGTTATGGAAAGCCACTGGGGTGGTTTGGTRTGACTTCTTTGGGTTTCCATAAAAAGTGGGAAAAAACGCTTCTGATATGTGGTAGGCTACTGTAAGTGAATAACGTGATACGCCTCTGCCTGTAATATTTGATTTTGATTCATAAGGGCGGGGTCAAGTTTACCGTTGAAGCTGCTTCACCAAAGACAGTACACTATGAAGATAGGCTCAAACTSCTTCTCCAATAGAAATCCCCGATCATACTTGTAGGCGATGTCATGGCGACGTTGGCTAGCTAAGATTATGCGCAAAAATACATAATCGGGCCTAACAATCATCCCGGCGCCGAACTGCACATTTTATAGGCCGTCAAATCAAAGGCATCAAACCACAGAGGCCACTGCCAAGCCCAGAAACATGGGACCAACACTTTACATGTTGTGTTTATATATTTGTTCAGTGTAGATTGTGTCATTCCTATATTTATCTGATATTTTCTTTAAAAGGGCTAGGCTTACTGTTGTTTTGTTCTGTTTTCATTCATTCGTTTGTATTGCAGTATTTTTGCTTGTATTTTGGTAAAACAGCTGTATGTATGGCTGCATTCACATAGGCTGTTTGTCATAGGTCTTGCAGCCTATTCATTGCCAAACGGCCTTGCTTTAAGTGTGCAGGGCGCTGTCCATTGTACTGATACAGCGCAGCGGAGATATGCTACATATTTCTCTCAATCTGTCACTTCAAAAGCACTCAATCAATGATCTCGGATTCTCGAAATTTGAACTTTGTTTATTGTGGTATAGCGTGAAATAAGCCGAACTTAATATAATTCAAATGCAAGAACACCCCAAAAGTGTGCCCCTTTCACTCGATTTCAACTTCCCCCTTTATCCTGGCGCAGGGTTTGGTCGACTGCACAGTGGTACATAGCAGTATTGCGCTTAGAAATAGAAGACGCCCTCTTCTTGCGCTGTGGAGAGTTGCAGCCAGGTTTACAGTATATCGTTCCAACACGCTTTCTAATCTCTCTCTCTTTATGTCACTATCGCTGTTTGCATGTAGACGCAGCCAATCTCTTCCCTATGACGCCGGCGAGGCTGCTCAGAAGGGTTGATCATAATATTTAACACACCCACCCAGTAAGAGCAGGATACTAGTTCGACTGAGAAGTTATAACAGCCACGGGACAAGATAACAAGAGTGGAAGCGAAAATCTCTGCACCTCCAAGCGGTGTAGCCTACTCGCTCTGCTGTTCCTTGAACGGAAAGACGGTGACGGGAGATTATATGTTTGACAGGATCTGGCCTAGGCTCGCATCCAGGTATCTTAGCTGACAGTGCATCACATGTTTTTAAATCTCGTCGATTTTTTTTCTTTAACACATTTTTTGGTGCCTGTTGCTATTTCCTACAAAAGACTGTGGCTACATGTTTTAATCAGAAAATTGAATAAAAACTGTCCCTCGGACTTTAACAAAAAATGACGATTGACAGCATTGACACGTTTTTATGCTCAGCATTGCATGTTCTGAGGATGGAACAGTTCTTCGAAACGCAATTGTGCTAAAACACGTTTAAAATGCCCTAAACTCACTGCTATTGCGATTCTATATCGTTTTGTGCCGTATTCAGAATAGCACAGACCCATTTGCTTTAAGGTGCCTGCTCTCCGCAAAGATCGGCATGTCCATCTGGCTGAATATGAATCATTCAGTCTTTCTAAAGACCAGCGCTCTGTGCGTAAACATGGAGTTTCTGATATAACACGGATTATGTTTGGAATGACCAGAAAAAAATCTCTAAATGATCTACATTGGGTTTTTGCTCCATATTTCACATTGAATATAATTTTAATATATATCGGTGTTGTGCGCTGCTTTTTTGGTTTAGTGATATAACAGCAACTACTTAGTAGTGAATCCTTACA
>NW_019947500.1:19248-21680 GCF_002910315.2 Salvelinus sp. IW2-2015
GAGATCCATGCATGGATTCAGATAAAGTGGAGTAGCTACTGTTTCCTGCATAATAGTGTATTTGTACAWCACTGGAATATGATCAGTGAAAAGAACTGAAGGCAATAGTTTGGTAAGACCTCCTATGAATAAACATATTACTGTAAGTGCCTTTACAACACTTCAAAATGCTTATAATGCATTATGAAGAGGGTGAAGAGGGTATTCATAGAAAGTGTTACGAATTGTTTTTATTAGCTATGTCAATGTTAAGAAAACACACGAACACACACGGAAAAAGGTGTCACCCAGGTTAGGTTTTATCAACATCAAAGAGAGACCCACATGCTCACGCACTAGACTACTACATACCTAAACATTCACCACAGCACCACACACACCACCACCAGCCACGGCACTACACACACCACAACACAACAATCACTACTACACCACAGCAACAGAAGACAACTACAGACAACCAGATACCCTAGAGACCCTAACAACACACCTACAGCCACGTACTGACACTACACCACAGAACAGACATGCACTACATGGACACACAAGCCAACAGAGACACTCAGCACACCACATTACCCTAAACACACACCACTACCACGATGCATCTCGGACTACTACGCGACACTACGGACACTACAGCTACGCTCAACAAATACACTCAGACCATCATACTATAACACGCGACTACATCACAGGACACTACGACGCACTACGACACTTACGTACCCTACTACACCTCATAAACTCGGACACTACAAATACGACAACTTACATTAGACGTACATACGTACACTGCAATAATACGGACTACAATACAGATGAATCGTGACACAGTCACTGCATAAACTACGGACACTACGGACACTACAGACATCATCGTACACTACACGTACACTTACAGACCCTAACATACACTACAGTACACTACAGACACTACAGACACTACGGATACTACAGAACTTATACGCTACTAGGACACTACAGACACTACGGAACACTACAGACATCTAACATACACTGCGGACACTGCAGACTACTAGCAGACACTGCAGATACTACGGATACTACAGAAACAGACGCTAACGCATACTACAGACACTACAGACACTACTTGAAGAGATGTCAGGTAGGTCATCTTGATCCTCTTGTACATTTTTTAAACAATGATGGTACTTACTTCATGGGCTTGAACAGCGCTGTCGTAGTTATGGAAGGTCTGATGAGCTTCAGTTGAGTTCCTCCTGCCTTCATGACTGTTTAGGGAAGAGACAAGAGGTCAAATGTGAATTTACTTACCATCATGAGTACGAAACACAGAGACATACCACACGACCATACATGCGCGCACACACAACACGCAGGCACACACACACACACACTAACACACACACCATGACCACCCTCCCCCCACCCCCACTAGGGATGTGAACATTTTTAACATTTTCCTAACTATTAACAGACGGTTTTACATTAAAACTCTAAGAAAAAGAATATAAAATTCCACTGAATTAACAATGCCAGAATATGTTCCTGATCCGCCATGAGCGCTAGGGGCAATGAAGTTCTATGTACCAGTTCTATGTACTTGCAGTAGGCTATCTCAAATTGAACACTTGGATTAGGCCCTTTATCAGTGGCCACTTGCTGTTGTGTTCGATAGTAATAATTAAAGTCGCGAAGGTGTTTTGGCCAAAATGAGCAAGGAGACGATGCGTACTCGATGTCCAACTGACATCTTATCACTATTCACAATATATAAATCAATTTGCAAGCATTGTCTTCCTCGACCTGTCCAGTAGCAGTGTGTAGGTAAATCACTGGGGAAGCCAAGCCCCCCACAAAGAGCTATATTACAACCTGTGTTGTGATAATTGTGTGTTTAGTTCATATGCTTGACACTGTGATATATAGCCTAAAGGCCGAGACTATGAAGAAGACACAGTGGCAGAATACAATTAACCAAACCTTTGTTTTCATCACAAAACCGGACAGTAATTCTGTCCAGTGAAGTCCACAAAAGCATATTGCATGTACATAACGACAGTTACATGACCTACAGCATAGTCAAGCAAGTTAATGTTTCTGATATTTTCAGACCACTAAACAACTATTGATTTAGAACCACAGAGAGTACAGCAAGTCAAAGAAACAGGAGCTCCATATTCCAGCACCATTTCAACTTCAACATTTCAACATATCATAATCACCTGCTTCTAATACAGTACAACTAAACATACCAAAAACATTTAGTCCAATCAACGTAATCTAAAATAGTGATGAGGCTGTTCATGGTTCTGATTTCTATGTGCACGTTGTGTGTGTGTGTGTGTGTGTGTGGTGTGGTGTGCGTGTGTGTGTGTTGTGTGTGTGTGTGCGCACATTCATGGCAAGCAGAAACGCCTACATTTAGAGAAACGTCAATGCCATTG
>NW_019947501.1:0-11049 GCF_002910315.2 Salvelinus sp. IW2-2015
CGCAAACATCACCATAGCCATTGATGCCTCACACCGTTAGGGTTGTGCCAGTTTCCTCAAAACGTGACGCTTGATTCAGCGTCAGAGAATCTTCAGATGCCTATTTGGCCAAACTCAGCGCTGTCATTGCTGCCTTTACTGAGGAGTGGCTTTCCGTTTCTGGCCACTCTACTTAAAGCCTGATTAGTGAGTGCCTCCAGAATGTTTCCTTCTGTAATGTTTCCCATCTCCACAGCAGGCACACTAGAGCTCTGTCAGATGACATCTGGTTTATTGTCACCTCCTTACCAAGCCCCTGCTCCCCGAATTGCCTCAGTTTGGCCGTGCGCCAGCTCTTAGGAAGAGCTTGGGCTTCCAAACTTTTCCATTTAAAGAATATGGAAGCCACTGTGTTCTTGGAACCTTCAATGCTGCTGCAAATTTTCGGTACCCTATTCCCCAATCTGTGGCCTCGACACAATCCTGTCTTCGAGCCTACGGACAATCTCCTCAACCTCATGGCGATTTTTGCTTCTGAATAGCACTGTCAACGTGACCACTTATATATACAGGTGTGTCCAACAACATCTTGTCCAATCAATTGAATTTACCACAGGTGGACCTCAATCAAGTTGTACGAATAATGTCAAGGGTTATTTATCAATGGAACAGGATGCACCTGAGTGAAATTTGTAGTCTTCAGTAGCAAAGTCTGGGTAAAATACTTATTAAATACAGTGGTTCCATTTTTTTTCTGACAATTTTCTAACTTGTCTATTTATATCTGTTTTCGCTGTATGATTGTGTGTAAGGATTATTATATTTATAAAAAAGTTTTTAGAATATATCTGTAATCTAACAAAATTGTGGAAATCTGTCTATTAAAGGGTCTGAATACTTCGAATTCGATCTGTATATATACGAGTACCCAGTGGTTCAAAATTTTATTTCCTACTCATTCCAAGGGGTTTCCTCTATATTTATTTATTTATTTATTTTTGATTATTTAAAAATTCACCCCTATTTTTATTCCTTATGGGTAGTAGGTGTAATCTATTTCTCATCGCGTTCAACTTCCCTTACGGACTGAAGCCGAAAGCGGGAGACCATGCGTTCCTCCGAAAAACCACAAAAACCCAACCAAGGTCTTTTTCGTACTGCTTCTTGTACACTAATGCACATCCAACCAGTGTAAGCCCAGGCCGCACCAACATGTCGAGGAAACACCGTACTATCTCGTGTCGACTCAGTCAGTCATTGCTATCTGCGCCTCGGCCCGCCACTGTAGAGTCCGCTAGTGCGCGATGCAGACAAGATATTCTCCTGCCGGGCCACAACCCCCATAACCCGGACGACAGCTGGGCCAATTGTGCGCGCCCCATGGCCTCCCGTCGCAGCCAAGCTGCGAACAGAGCCTGGACTCACCCAGATCTCTAGTGGGAACAGCTATCTACTGTGATGCAGGCTTAACCGCACTCGCTCCACTCGGGGAGCCGGTCTTTTATGTATCTATTTTCTTCTACATGTGTAGGAAAATATTGAAACATCAAAACAATAAATAAACAATGGACATCATGTAGTAACCAAAAAAGGTGTATATTTTATATTTCATTCTTCAAAAGTACCACCCTTTTCCCTTGATGACAGCTTGCACACTCTTTATCTCTATCTATATCTGAGCACTCTGTTGCTGCTTTTCCTTCATTCTTCGTCCAACTCAGTTCACAAACCATTTCCGGCACATGACCTTTTTGTGATAGGCAGAAAAGTGGATTCCCATAACAGAAGGATCTATTGATTTGAGAGCTATCCAATCTCCATCAGTCTGTGAGTTGTATCTAAATGGTGATACTGGAAACCTGTAGGGATTAGAGGACATTGCCAGATTAATCCATCCCTGCTTACTCACTGTAGACGCACTTATCAACAGCCCATATCTCTCTATCTAGGAACCGCCTTAGACAGCTCTGTTAGGACAGCTCTTATCTATTGACACTCTAGGACGTCTCGCGGTATCTAGAGATCTCGTGATATTATCTATGCCTTACAGACAGCATACTGGCAGCCATGATTACTTCACCAAAGCGTACCGCTTGAAATAAACAATGCTCCGAATACTATTTTATATCTCATATTATAATATTATCTATATCTTATCCGCAACTATTATCTCCTCCCACCTCAGATTCTGCCATTTCTCTCCTGACGTTGCAGTCAATAGGCTATCTCTCTGACAACCTTTCTCATGTTGAATACCATTATCTATCTCTATTTCTATTCCTCATCTTCTTTTGTATCTTATTTTTTCTCTATCTCTCTAGCGAACTTGCAACATTGTATATATATTATTTGGCCTCTAATTGTAGCTGGTGGTCACCTTTTCAGTGGTGTGCGGGGACATGACACTATCTTAGCGTTAGTGTTACAATGATTAAAACTGCAGTGCTTGACTTGGCAGGAACTCACGAGGCTAGGTACCGGAACTATTGGGTACCGGAGCTTATACCGGAGCTTAGGGGGTGCTGACCTTTGTGTTCTTATTTACGAGCTAGTACCGGAGTTGTACCGGTTGTTGTCTTATATCGAGCTAGATACGGCACCTCAAATTTCTACTGCTTCAGCCCTTTCCTTTTATAAAAATTAGCTCAAAAGTATTGTGGAAACTCCTGCACGCTAAATATAAATAGTACCAGCACCCAAAAGAGTACGAACCTATTTTCCAGTGGTGGGGAAAAATACCTAATTGTCAATACTTGATAAAAGTAAACAGATACCATTAATAGAAAATGACTCAAGTAAAAATGTAAAGGCACCCAGTAAAATAACTCTTGACGTAACAATCACACACAGACTCACACACACATAGACACACACACAGACACACATAGATCACAACAAACGACAGCCACACATAGACAGACACACACACACACAACACACACCACAACACACACACATATAGACACACACACACACACACACACCATAACACATATTAGACACACACAACACACCCTGTAGCAAGCTGTCAAAATGACTGCCTCACCGGGTGGTAACAGCACCCCCTGCCGTTGGATGTATAACATGCCTATCTGCTTGAAAGATGACATATGCTTGTATTGTGCAGTTTCCTAGGTCATTATTGTTAAATATTAGCCAATTAATAAATATTAATTAAAGAAGAGGTTGAAACAATCATCAATGTCTGTTCAATTGACATAAATTCTGACACAAATCCTGTTTAATTTCTTCATGAGATTAATTAGGAAAACCTTTATTACTGTATCTGCCCCACTTCCAACAGCATTGGTTCTTGTTTGAAGGTCCATGGCATTCATATTATCTAGAGGATTTGTATGCACTTATCATCTGCCACATATCCTTTGTGTTTTGAAATCCTCCCTTATTTTACCAGTGTGTTCTCTGGCAGTACAGTTTACAAGGCCAGGACTGATTCCAGCAGTTTTCTGGTTCACTGCAAAAAATGAGATGCTTGCCTAAATCTGGAAAAGGACCATTGTATCTAAGTTGGGCTGGGCTGTTGGGCTGGGCTGTTGCTGGCTGGCTGCTGGTTGCTGGCTTTAGCTGGCTGTTAGCTGGGCTTTTACTGGCAGTAGCTGGCTGTTTGCTGGCCAGTAGCTGGTTGCGTGGCTGGCGCGTTTTGGCTGGGCTTTGGCTGCGCTGTTAGCTGGGCAGTTTAACTGGCTGTGGCTGGGCTTTAGTCTGGGCATTAGCGTCAGGTTAGCTGCTGTGGCTGCTGTTGCTCGCTGTTGCTGTGCGTTGCTGGGCTGTTGGCTGGCTCTTGGCATGGTGTGGCTGGGCTGTTGGCTGCTCGTTGGCTGGCCTTTGGCTGGCATGTAGATAGGACTTTGCTGGACTATTACGGGCTGTTGCTGGGTTGCTGGCCTGCACTGGGCTGTTGGCTGGCTTTGCTGGCTTTGGCTGGCTGTTGGCATGGGCGTAGGTTAGATTGTTAGCTCTGAACACTGTTATTTGGCTCTTATGGTTCATGGAAAATGAGATGCTTGCTAAACCTATTACAGTTGGTTGGCTGTTACTGTCTGTGGCTGGCTGATAGCTGGACTGTTAAGATGTGATGTAGCTGCAAGCTAGTTGTTAGCTGGGACTGTTGCTGGGCTGTTAGCTAGACTGTTAGCTGGGATGTAGTGCATAGCTGTAGCTTGGCTGTTTCAGCTGGACTGACTGCTGTTAGCTAGACTGTTAGCTAGGATGTAGTGCTAACTGTTAGCTGGGCTGTTAGCTGACTGTTAGCTGGGCTTAAGCAGGAACTGTTAGCTGGGGCTTTAGCTCTAGACTGTTATGTGCGTTCATGTAAAAATGAGCATGCTTGCTGACGCAGTAGGCCCTATCATAATCAAGTTTGTTGGCTGTTAGCTTGTCCTTTGATACACACACAAACCACATGCACACACACACTACACATTAGACACACACCTCCCAACAAACAGCATTGAATTAAACTAACGTTTCCAATCCAGTTCTGTCACTCATTTAACTAACTCTGTCCACCTTGACCTGTCTTACTTGACCAGTCACCTTCGACCTGTTTCTGTCACCTTGACCAGTACACCGGACCTGTCTGTACCTTGACCAGTCACCTTGGACCTGTTCTGTCACCTGAAACCCTGTTCTTCACCTTCGGACCTGTCACCTCTGACCTGTTCTGTCACCTGACCTGTTTCGTGTCACCTTGACCACGCTCTGTCACCTTCGGACCATCACCTTGACCTTTCTGTCACTTTACCTGTCTGTCACCTGCACCAGCTCTGTCACCTTGACCTGTCTTCACCTTGAACTAGCTCTGTCACTTGAACAGTCACCTCTGGAACTAGCTCGTCACCTTGGACCGTTCTGTTCCCTGACCTGTTCTGTCACCTTGTACTAGCTCTGTCAACTCTCTGACTAGCTCTTCACCTTGCACTTATCTCTGTCACCTTGGACTACTCTTTCACCTTTGACCAGTTCTGTTCACCTTGCACCAGTCACCTTCGACCCCCTGCTCAGAACCAGCTTCACACAGAACACATCCATTTATGTTAAAGTTGACTCATCTGTCTGTGGTGTTTATTAATAGCAGTATGGATTGCAGGGTAATCAATCTCTACAGTAGCTGCAGGCTGCACGCGTGTCACAATCCATTGACTCATGGCATGAATATTCCATTCACTGCAGTTTTGGTTGAAACAGACAGCAGGATCGGACATCCATTAGCTAGAGGGATGACGCTTCTCATGCCAACCAGCCAAGCCATCCCTGCACCCTCTGGGGGAGAAAGAGACGAGAGTCAGAGGTGAGAGAGAGTGAGGAGTGAGACTGACTTGACGCCGTGGAATGGAGGATATTGAGAGTGAAAGAGGGCCGAGAAAATGTGATAGAGGAAATGCATTAGGAAGAGAGCAGAAGATGAGACAAGTTCATCAGGACAGTTAATGATAGCAGACATATGAAAACGAAGAGAAGAGCATAACGACAGGAGTGAACTTCAGGGTAGTCAGGTAACTCTGCTCTGTGTCCCCAGTGTTTCATCTCAGGCCGAGACTCATGGAAAGGTGTTGGTGTGGACTGCCTCAAGGCCAAACAACAGTGGCCCGACTTACATTGTCTCTGCATCACTTCACACACACCACACACTACACTCTCACTCTCTCTCTCACAGCACACACACCACACACACACACAACACCACACACCACACACACACACACACACACACACACACACACACACACACACACACACACACATACATACATACATACATACATACATACATACACGCACACTGAGCTGCTCGGTAGAGTAAACATAAACTGGGATAATCTCTTCTGAATATTTGCACTGCTCAATCCCTCTCTCTCCATTTATCCCCCTCTCTCTCCCTCTCTCACTCTCGCTCTCTCTCTATCTCACTCTCTCTCTCGCTCTCTCTCTCTGTCTCTCTCACTCTCTCTCTCACTTTCTCTCTCTCTCACTCTCTGTCTCTCTCGCTCTCGCTCTCTCGCTCTTTCCCTCTCCATTTATCCCCCTCTCTCGCTCTCTTTCCCTCTCTATCCCTCTCACTCAATCCCTCCATTTATCCCCCTCTCTCTCTCGCTCTCTCCATTTATCCCCCTCTCTCTCTCTCTCTCGCTCTCTTTCCCTCTCTATCCCTCTCTCTCAATGTATCTGCAGCAGGCAGGCAGATAGTACTAAAGTAATTTACTGTGGGTTACACTGCCCCTAAGAGGACAAGACTGGTACTGCATTATCATAAGGGATTGGTTCTATATTTATTTTTTTTAATTTTTTTTTCACCTTTATTTAATCAGGTAGGCTAGTTGAGAACAAGTTTTCATTTACAACTGCGACCTGGCCAAGATAAAGCAAAGCAGTGTGGCACAAACAACAACACAGAGTTACACATGGAATAAATAAACATACAGTCAATAACACAATATAAATGTCTATATACAGTGTGTGCAAATGAAGTAAGATTAGGGAGGTAAGGCAATAAATAGGCCGTAGTGGCGAAGTAATTACAATTTAGAAATTAAACACTGGAGTGATAGATGTGCAGAAGATGAATGTGCAAGTAGACATACTGGGGTGCAAAGGAGCAAATATATATATATATATAACAGTATGGGGATGAGGTATTTAGATGGGCTATTTACAGATGGGCTATGTACAGGTGCAAGGATCTGTAAGCTGCTCTGATAGCTGATGCTTAAAGTTATTGAGGGAGATATAAGTCTCCAGCTTCAGTGATTTTTGCAATTCGTTCCAGTCGTTGGCTGCAGAGAACTGGAAGGAAAGGCGGCCAAAGGAGGAATTGGCTTTGGGGGTGGCCAGTGAAATGTACCTGCTGGAGCGCGTGCTACGGGTTGGTGCTGCTATGGTGACCAGTGAGCTGAGATAAGGCGGGGTTTTACCTAGCAAAGACTTATAGATGACCTGGTGCCAATGGGTTTGGCGACAAATATGAAGCGAGGGCCAGCCAACGAGAGCATGAAGGTCGCAGTGATGGGTAGTATATGGGGCTTTGGTGACGAAACGGATGGCACTGTGATGGAATGCATCCAATTTGCTGAGTAGAGTGTTGAAGGCTATTTTGTAAATTACATCGCCGAAGTCAAGGATCGGTAGGATAGTCAGTTTTACGAGGGTATGTTTGGCAGCATGAGTGAAGGATGCTTTGTTGTGAAATAGGAAGCCGATTCTAGATTTAATTTTGGATTGGAGATGCTTAATATGAGTCTGGAAGGAGAGTTTACAGTCTAACCAGACAGCTTGGTATTTGTAGTCCACATATTCTAAGTCAGAACCGTCCAGAGTAGTGATGCTGGACGGGCGGGCAGGTGCGGGCAGCGATCGGTTGAAGAGCATGCATTTAGTTTTACTTGCATTAAGAGCAGTTGGAGGCCATGGAAGGAGAGGTGTATGGCATTGAAGCTCATTTGGAGTTTAGTTAACACAGTGTCCAAAGAAGGGCCAGAAGTATACAGAATGGTGTTGTCTACGTAGAGGTGGATCACAGAATCACCAGCCGCAAGAGCGACATCATTGATATATAGAGAGAAAAGAGTCGGCCCGAGAATTGATCCCTGTGGCACCCCCGTAGAGACTGCCAGAGGTCCGGACAACAGGCCCTCCGATTTGATACACTGAACTCTGTCTTACAAGTAGTTAGTGAACCAGGCGAGGCAGTCATTTGAGGAACCAAGGCTGTTGAGTCTGCCGATAAGAATGCTGTGATTGACAGAGTCGAAAGCCTTGGCCAGGTCGATGAATATGGCTGCACAGTATTGTATTTTGTCGATGGGGGTTATGATATCGTTTAGGACCTTGAGCGTGGCTGAGGTGCACCCATGACCAGCTCATAAACCAGATTGCATAGCAGAGAAGGTACGGTGGGATTCGAAATGGTCGGTGGTCTGTTTGTTAACTTGGCTTTCGAAGACCTTAGAAAGGCAGGGTAGGATAGATATAGGTCTGTAACAGCTTGGGTCTAGAGTGTCTCCCCCTTTGAAGAGGCTGTTCTTCATGTAGGGTAATGGTCTGTTCTTCTGTAGTTAACTGATCTGTGTTCTTCAATGTAGTTAACTGATCTTGTTCTTCATGTAGGTAACTGATCTTGTTCTGCATGTAGGTAACTGATCTTGTTCTTCATGTAGGTAACTGATCTTGTTTGCATGTAGGTAACTGATCTTGTTCTTCCATGTAGGTTAACTGATCTTGTTCTTCATGTAGGTAACTGATCTTGTTCTTCATGTTACGATGTAGAGTAACTGATCTTGTTCTTCATGTAGGTACTGATCTTGTTCTTCAATGTAGTTAGACTGTAAGGTAACTGATCTTGTTCTTCATGTAGGTAACTGATCTTGTTCTTCATGTAGTTAACTGGATCTTCTCTTCATGTAGTACTGATCTTGTTTTCATGTAGGTAACTGATCTTGTTCTTCATGTAGTTAACTGATCTTGTTCTTCTTATGTAGTTAACTGATCTTGTCTCATGTAGGTAACTGATCTTGTCTTCATGTAGGTAACTGATCTTGTTCTTCATGTAGTAACTGATCTTGTTCTTCATGTAAGGTAACTGATCTTGTTCTTCATGTAGTTAACTGATCTTGTTCTTCATGTAGGTAACTGATCTTGTTCTTCATGTAGGTAACTGATCTTGTTCTTCATGTAGGTAACTGATCTTGTTTTCATGTAGGTAACTGATCTTGTTCTTCATGTAGGTAACTGAATCTTGTTCTTCATGTAAGGTAACTGATCTTGTTCTTCGTGTAGGTAACTGATCTTGTTCTTCGTGTAGGTAACTGATCTTGTTCTTCGTGTAGGTACTGATCTTGTTCTTCATGTAGGTAACTGATCTTGTTCTTCATGTAGGTAACTGATCTTTTTCTTCATGTAGGTAACTGATCTTGTTCTTCATGTAGTAACTGATCTTTTCTTCATGTAGGTAACTGATCTTGTTCTTCATGTAGGTAACTGATCTTGTTCTTCATGTAGGTAACTGATCTTGTTCTTCATGTAGGTAACTGATCTTGTTCTTCATGTAGGTAACTGATCTTGTTTCTGCATGTAGGTAACTGATCTTGTTCTTCATGTCGGTAACTGATCTTGTTCTTCATGTAGGTAACTGATTTTGTTCTTCATGTAGTTAACTGGATCTTGTTCTTCATGTAGGTAACTGATCTTGTTCTTCATGTAGGTAACTGATCTTGTTCTTCATGTGGTAACTGATCTTGTTCTTCATGTAGGTAACTGATTCTTTGTTCTTCATGTAGGTAACTGATCTTGTTCTTCATGTAGGTAACTGATCTTGTTTCTTCATGTAGGTACTGATCTTGTTCTTCATGTAGGTAACTGATCTTGTTCTTCATGAGGTAACTGATTTGTTCTTCATGTAGGTAACTGATCTTGTTTCTTCATGTAGGTAACTGATCTTGTTCTTCATGTTAGGTAACTGATCTTGTTCTCATGTATTTAATGATCTTGTCTTATGTAGGTAACTGATCTTGTTCTTCATGTAGGTAACGATCTTGTTCTTCATGTAGGTAACTGATCTTGTTCTTCATGTAGGTAACTGATCTGCTTTCTTTCATGTAGTTAACTGATCTTGTTCTTCATGTAGGTAACTGATCTTGTTCTTCAATGTAGGTTAACTGATCTTTGTTTCTTCATGTAAGGTAACTGATCTTGTTCTTCATGTAGGTAACTGATCTTGTTCTTCATGTAGGTAACTGATCTTGTTTCTTCATGTAGTAACTGATCTTGTTCTTCATGTAGGGTAACTGATCTTGTTCTTCATGTAGGTAACTGATCTTGTTCTTCATGTAGGTAACTGATCTTGTTCTTCAATGTAGGTAACTGATCTTGTCTTCATGTAGTTAACTGATCTTGTTCTTCATGTAGGTAACTGACTGTCTATAACTTCTTGTTCTTCATGTAGGTAACTGATCTTGTTCTTCATGTAGGTAACTGATCTTGTTCTGCATGTAGGTAACTGATCTTGTTCTTCATTGTAGGTAACTGATCTTGTTCTTCATGTAGGTAACTGATCTTGTTTCTTCCATGAAGGTAACTGATCTTGTTCTGCATGTAGGTAACTGATCTTGTTCTTCATGTAGGTAACTGATCTTGTTCTGCATGTAGGTAAGCTGATCTTGTTTCTTCATGTAGGTAACTGATCTTGTTCTGCATGTAGGTAACTGATCTTGTTCTGCATGTAGGTAACTGATCTTGTTCTTCATGTAGGTAACTGATCTTGTTCTTCATGTAGGTAACTGATCTTGTTCTTCATGTAGTTAACTGATCTTGTTCTTCATGTAGTTAACTGATCTTGTTCTTCATGTAGTTACTGATCTTGTTCTTCATGTAGGTAACTGATCTTGTTCTGCATGTAGGTACTGATCTTGTTCTTCATGTAGGTTATGATCTTGTTCTGCATGTAGGTAACTGATCTTGTTTTCTTTCATGTAGGTACTGATCTTGTTCCTTCACTGTAGGTAACTGATCTTTTCTTCCATGTAGGTAACTGATTCGTTCTTCATGTAGGTAACTGATCTTGTTCTTCATGTAGTTAAACTGATCTTGTTCTTCATGTAGTTAACTGATCTTTTCTTCTGTGATGGTGTGGTAACTGATCTTGTCTCATGTAGGTCAACTTGATCTTGTTCTTCATGTAGGTTAACTGATCTTCTTCTTCATGTAGGTAACTGATTCTTGTTCTTCATGTAGGTAACTGATCTTGTTCTTCATGTAGTTAACTGATCTTGTTCTTCATGTAGTTACTGATTCTTGGTTCTTCATGTAGGTAACTGATCTTTGTTCTTTCATGTAGGTAACTGATCTTGTTCTTCATGTAGGTAACTGATCTTGTTCTTCATGTAGGTAACTGATCTTGTTCTTGCATGTAGTTACTGATCTTGTTCTTCATGTAAGGTAACTGATCTTGTTCTTCATGTAGGTAACTGATCTTGTTCTTTTCATGTAGGTAACTGATCTTGTTCTTCATGTAGGTAACTGATCTTTGTTCTTCATGTAGGTAACTGATTCTTGTTC
>NW_019947501.1:11074-13015 GCF_002910315.2 Salvelinus sp. IW2-2015
CAAGATCAGTTACCTACATGAAGAACAAGATCAGTTACCTACATGAAGAACAAGATCAGTTACCTACATGAAGAACAAGATCAGTTACCTACATGTAATGTCAGACAATGACAATGAGTGAAAGTGAATTAATGAGGACAGTGTGCCTTTACATAAGAGCATCACATGGGATATTCCCTGTACTAAGCCAGCCTGATCCAAGAAGTTGCCAACAAAAAGTTAGGAAATTGTGGTTTTTAAATGCAGTATGCGATTTATCCATATAGGCTGGTGGGTTGTTTAGCAACAAACCGACAGGTGTGCAAAACAGACGGGATTGGCTTAGGTTGTTGACAACATGTAAACTATATTTAGTCTCCTATGTTTATTGAAAACATAAATACATTTGCACAATGAGCACTTGTTGTCTCTCAAATACATTGTTACAGTTGTTGGTTAGCTAGCTAGCGGATTTTTTTCCCACATATTAGCATAGATATGACATCAGTCAAAACACTTCAAAACAAGATATGGTATCAAGAACAAGAACACGATAAAACTATCTGAAACGAGACACCTGATTCTCCATAAAGGCAGCTTCTTGTCATTGACCCGTTTACATGCACACCAATATCCCGTTATTATTCAGGATACTCAAGTATTCAGTTTCGCTTGTCATGTGTGTTGTGTGATGTCTCTGTCTGATTGTCAAACAAATTACTTCAAAAAGTAGGCTACCTGAGCATTTCAAGCCTCCATAATAATCTGTTTTTTTTTGCTGATACTCTGTACTGGACATTGTAGCCTAACGTTACTTGACCCTAATTTAGACACGCTTCTACTTATTATTTCCCGACATCTGATAGGCCACTGTTTGTCAGCTATAGTTAGATACATGCAGCTTCTCTTCTGTCATAACGTGTTGCCCCAGAAGACTAAATAAAGTAGTGCTCACCAGAATAATGTCTTACATTGATAGAATTAATGCAATAGTAATCTAGTTAACACTGCTAAAGTTGTCTGTTTCATTTAGGGACCAGGGGGGGGGGGGGAATGCAAGAACTTCAAAACAGTGGAAAGATTGTTCCTGTGTGACATGTCCAAATGTAATCAGTTTGACCCGTTTTAAGGAAATTCAAATCTGAGAAAACTATGAATCACGTTTCTGATAAGACTTCAGTTCATTTTGAGTGCCTATTCTATGTGGTTGAAGTACTGTATGCCAGTGTTAAAGACAACACATCACACATCACATTCACGTTTTCTCAAGAGATGCCGAAAGAAAGAAATCATATTTCTCCACTCCTGTTCCCGAGACAAAATAAAAATGTGTTGTACCATTTTACTGCAAGGAATGTATAATTGTGCAGGAGTTCATATTATATTATACATGTGAGAGGTTATTGTCCAGATTTCAGTTACTACTCCATTTAACCCACGTAAAATTAAACGAGGAATTTGATTTATTAATGGATACAGGGGATAGTCACGAGCGGAATATCAAAATTTGTATGTAAACAGCTTATCCTGAATGAGATCTTAAGCGGGATATGAGCTACCATCCGGAATACTGTGTGGATGTAAAAGTGGTCACTGACATGCAGCCACTGGGGGTTTTCTTCCCTCTCTCTTTTAATGTCACTGTGTCTCAGTGAGAGGTCTTTGGGTCTCAACTAGGCCCTGAGTTATGACTCATGATGATTCAGATCACCACAACTGGGTTGGACCTCAGCTGCAGCTCAGACCTCTTCTTTGTGTGATAACCATTTTTGGAGTTTTGTGGACTGTTTTGTTGTATTTGCAGAAAAGTAGGATATATTTTCTTATTTAATGTGCTAAAATGCTCATCTGAAGAGGGATGAGACAGAGGTTTTATTTTGTTTTCTCTCTCTGTCCCTGTCCCTGTCTCTCTCTGTCTCTGTCTCTCTCTCTCTGTCTCTCTCTCTCTGTCTCTCTCTCTCT
>NW_019947501.1:14330-21676 GCF_002910315.2 Salvelinus sp. IW2-2015
CTTGTCCCTGTCTCTCTCTCTCTTTCTCTCTCCTCTCTCTCTCTCTCTCTCTCTCTCTCTCTCCTCTCTCTCTCTCTCTGTCTCTGTCTCTGTCTCTGTCTCTGTCTCTGTCTCTGTCTCTGTCCTTCTCTCTGTCTCTGTCTCTGTCTCTGTCTCTCTCTGTCTCTCTCTGTCTCTCTCTGTCTCTCTCTCTCTCTCTCCTCTCTCTCTCTCTGTCTCTCTCTCTCTCTCTCGTGTCCCTGTCTCTCTCTGTCCCTGTCTCTCTCTCTCTCTCTCTCTCTCTGTCTCTGTCTCTCTCTGTCCCTGTCTCTCTCTCTCTCTGTCCCTGTCTCCTCTCTCTCTCTGTCCCTGTCTCTCCTCTCTCTCTCTCCCTCCCCCTCAGCGGTGATAGTACCAGACGCGGGGTGGAGAGAAGAGCGGTCTGGGCCTGGGTGACGATCTAGGCAGTGACGAGGACCTGTATGAAGAGTTCCGCAGCTCCAGACATCACTTTGGACACCCAGGGGAGGTGGGGAACAACTGGCCATAAATGAGGTAGCCTTCGTTTTGTCTGTCCGTCTCTCTGTCTCTCTCTAGGGTTAAGTAGAATATTGATTTTGAGTTTTGATTCAATCCGTAGCTCCCTAACCTGCTGTGTTTATGAATGATCTCCCTAAGACCTCCCAGTGCATTGTGGGTACACATCAGCTCCTGAGAGACATGGCCGCCTGGCCCAGCTCTGATTTGTCAGGTGCTCCCTCCAAGCCCCGCCCCTATCCCGGTTGTCACTCAGAATTAGCGTGACGGATTTAGGACCCACCTGGTGAAACAATTACCTCCGCTTTAACTAGTGTTTAGAGGCTCCACAGGGCTTCATGGGAGACAAGGGCAGTAAAGGTTTTAAATTGACTCCTTGAGGGACAAAACTGAATTGAATTATATTGTTGTGGCTTAAACCCGCTGTGAAATTCCTCCATGCCTTGTTCTACTGGAGCAGAATACTAAATAACCTGGAAGAGTGGAATAGAACACGCTTCATCACACATCACACCACACACTCATACACCATATGCATTCCAAATACACACAACACACACCACACACACACACACACACCACACACAACACACTCACACACACACACACACACACACACACACACACACACACACAACACACACACACAGCACACACACACTCAGAGGGCGAGGCAGAAAGGGAGCAGAGAGGATAAGGAGAGGCGAAGAGGAGGGAGGCAGAGAAAGAGAGGTAGAAAGAGGAGGGAGAGAGAAGCGGAGAGAGGATGAGAAGAGAGCGGGAGAGGGTAAAGAGATAACAGTTACACATTCTGAAAGTATCCATGTACCCTTTAGAACATTTTTCCACATTTTTGTTAGCGTGTACAGCCTTTTTCAAATAAAATTGTAATTGCGTTTTATTCCTCATTAAATCTTACACATAATTACTGCCATGAATGACAAAAGTCTAAAGCAGATTATATAGAAATTGTTTTAAAAAACTCTAAATATCACAGATACAGAGCCCTTTACTCAGTACTATTGTTGAGGCACGGGTTTGGCAGCGATTATACAGCCTGGGAGTCTTCCTTGGGTATGACGCTAACAAGCTTTGGCACAACCTGCGTATTTGGGGAGTTTCTGTCCCATTATCCTCTGTAATCCTCTCATGGCTCTGTCAGGTTGGATGGGGAGCGTAGCCTGCACAGGCTATTTTCAGGTCTTCTTCCCAGAGATGTTCGATCGTGTTCCAAGTCTGGGTTCTGGCGGGCCACCTCAAGGACATTTCAGAGACTTGTCGCCAGTCACTCCTGCGTTGTTTGGCTGTGTGAACCTTCGCCCCCAGTCTGAGGTTCTGATGTCTGGAGCAGGTTCTCACAAGGATCTCTCTGCTACTTTGCTCTGTTATCGTTCCTTCGATCTGAGTAGTCTCCCTGTCTCTGAAAAACATCCCACAGCATAATGCCACGGCCACCACCATGCTTCACCGTAGGGATGGTGCGCCGGTTTTCTCTCTCAGATGTGACGCTTGGCATTCAGGCCGAAAGATGCGTTCAATCTTGGTTTCATCAGACCAGAGAATCTTGTTCTGCATGGCCTGAGATCCTTTAGATAACTTTTGGCAAGACTCCCAGGGGGCTGTCATGTGCTTTTAACTGAGGAGTGCTTCCGTCTGGCCACTCTTACCATAAAGGCCTGACTTGGTGGAGTGGCTGCGAAATGGTTTTCCCTAGGAAGGTTCTCCATCCTCCACAGAGGAACTCTAAAGCTCTGTCAAGAAAGTGGGCCATCGATGGTTTGTGGCACCTCACCTCTGACTAAGGCCCTTTCTCCTCCATAATTGCTCAGTATTGGCACGGGCTTTGCAGCCGAGTCTCTAGGAAGAGTCTTGGTGGTTCCCAAAACTTCTTCCATTAAGAATGCTGGAAGCGCCTGTGTTCTTGGAGATTTTTTGTTACACCTTCCCCAGATCGTTGTGCCTCGACACAATTCTGTCTCCGGAGCTCTTACGGCGACAATTCCTGTCAACCTTCATGGCTTGGTTTGCTCTGACATGCACTTCAACTGTAGGACACGTATATAGACAGGTGTTGTGCCTTTCCAAATCATTGTCCCATCAATTATTTTACCACAGTGTGTTGTAGAAACATGTCAAGTTCATTGATCAATGCAAACAGGATGCACCTGCAGCTCAATTTCCGGAGGTCTCATAAGCAAAGGGGTTCCTAAACACTTTATGTAAGTACAGTATTTGTGTTATTTATCTCTTAAATAAAAAACAAGCAACAAACTTAAAAAAAAGTTTTGCTTTGCATTAATAGGTATGTGTGTTAGGGTTGGTTAAAAAACTTATAAAAATGCACCTTTATTTAACTAGGCAATCAGTTTGAAGAAACAAGTACCTTATTTACAATGACGGCCTTTCACCGGCGGTCGGTTAATACCATACTATATACAGGGTCAGTTCATACCATACTATATACAGGGTCAGTTAATACCACACTATATACAGGGTCAGTTAACACCATACTATATACAGGGTCAGTTAATACCACAATATATACAGGGTCAGCTAATACCACACTATATACATGGTCAGTTAATACCACACTATATACAGGGTCAGTTAATACCACACTATATACAGGGTCAGTTATTACCACACTATATACAGGGTCAGTTATTACCATACTATATACAGGGTCAGTTAACACCTGCCTGATGAGACAACATATACAGGAAGGACGCACACTCTGGTGACGAGTGGCGCTAGAATGCAAGACCTCACGATACACAGAACGCTAGCATATACAGGTAGCGACACGGTCCAGTGGCGGAAGCGAGTCGTCCTACGTCTGACCAAACTAAATAGACTACAACAGAGAGCGAAATAGGAGAGAGGAGCTCAGATCAAGAAAGAGTGGCGGAAGGAGGATCATCCTATCGCGCGTGACATGCTAGGTATTGATTGATCAGTAACACCAGGCTAATCAAGAGAGTGTGAAGGAATTCGTCTCTCGGCGCGAGCATATCAGAGAGATGCTCAGGTGTACAGAGAGCTCATGAAGAGGAGATAGTGTCTCTTTGACAGATACAATGAGGCACCAGTCACAGAGGATCGAAGAATCGACTCGAGAGACTTAGGCAACCGCCAAGTGCACAGAGGTGCTGCGGAAGCCTCCCCACACCTCCACCCGTGCCCTGATGCACTCACAGGAGGTAGGCTCTAGTGATATGAGAGCATATGCGCGATACGAGTCGCTGCCGTCCGAAACCTGACAAGGCATTGAGTCATCCACACATGCGAGCACGGCTTCATCAGGTAAACAGGCTGGCAGGAGGTAGTCCGCTTCTCCATTTGAGACGTCGAGCGATGTACATGACGGAGGCTCGAAAACAGAAAGAGAATTAGAGGATAGGAGTCGTGACTCCATCCGAGCGCGAGAACAGAAGCTCGGAGGAAGGACTGTGGCCACTCAAGGCGACAGGAATCGCGAGATAGTCAGTGTAGCTATTCTCTATCCCAGTACGATTTTATTTGTGAGAGTCGAACATACTATGCCGAGCTGGAAAGGAGTCTTCGAGAGCTGATCAGGTGAAGGTGAAGGAAGGGATGCGCCTCGCGACATACAAGGCTCAGGTGACGAGGTGCGGAAGAGTCTCCTCGCGAGCATACAGAGCGCTCAGGACAGAGGTGGCGGAAAGGATCGTCCCAGCGACATACGAGGCTCCTTGACAGAGGTCCGGAAGAGTCGTCCTCGCGCGAGCACATCAGACGCTCAGTTAAGAGGGGAAAGTCCGTCTCGAGAGCAACAGGAAGCTCAGTACATGGGAAAGGATCTTCCTCTGGCGAGCAACCGGAGAGGCCAGTGACAGAGGTGAACGAAGGCAGCTCGCCCAGCGGCCATCACAGAGAGGCTCGTGACAGTCGGAAGGATCGTCTGGGCATACGGAGCTCAGGTGACAGATGGCGAAGGGATCGTTCTCGGTAGGCATCACAAGGCCAGGTACAGGTGGCGAAGAGTCGTCCTCTGCGAGCATACAGAGAGGCTGGTATAGGTGCGAAGAGTCGCCTCGCGAGCATACAGAGAGCTTCTGGTGACAGTGGGCAGGATCGTCCTCTGTAGCATACAGAGGAGCTCCGGTGACAGTGCGGAAGATCGTCCTCGCGAGCATACAGAGGGCTCAGGTGACCAGTGGCGGAAGGAGTCGTCCCGCAGCATACCAGGAGGCCAGGTGACAGAGTGAGAAGGATCGTCCTCGCGAGCAACAGAGCAGCTCAGGTGACCGTGGCGGAAGGAAGTCGTCCTCGGAGCATACCAGAGGCTCAGTGTGACAGAGTGCGGAAAGGCGTCGCCTCGCGACATACAGGAGAGGCTCAGGTGACCAGTGGCGGAAGGAGTCGTCCTCCGCGAGCATAAGAAGCTCAGGTACAGAGGTGGCCGAAAGGTCCCTCCGGAGCCTACAGGATGGAGCCAGGTGACAAGAGGTGGCGAAGGAGTTCGTCCCTCGTGAAGCACCACAGGAGGAAATGCAAGACGTAAAACCACCCAAACAACAAGTACGTCGTCATTTATTAGATTTGAATAACAAAATGGCCATAATGGACTGATATCTGATAATCAATACGCGACTTTGATAAAACCCGATTTCGACACTGATCCACTACCTCGGCTCACTCGCCCCCCTATGGAAACGACAGGATGGTCTATCTTATAGAACATCTTGATAGAGCCATCGTTCGTCCTGGATGTGACGGAATCATGTGGTGAGAGGGTTTACTAGTAGGATCATCATGCGAGGTCTCAGGAGAACATGGGAGGAAGAGTGCCCCTAGTTAGCATCATAGGCACTAGGTTGGTGGTAGGAGATTAGCCAACGTTAGCTAGTACCAGAATACATCATTTATTATTTTGCGCATCCTTCTAAACCTTCTGTTAGCTCGTGTTAGAAGCGTTAACTTCAACTGTTAACGGGTTGTGTGTGTGTTGTACGCCGAAACAGGTTTCCGTTGGAGAGCCGGCAAAGAATAAGCGACATTAAAAGTCTTTATTGTGGGCCAAGGCATCTTCATGCTATGAAATAAAGGTCACCTGGACACGCAATGAGCGACACACCAAACACACTGACACTCCCAAACACAACATAACAGCACACACCATTGTATACTGCCTCTACCTCACACACTCACAAACAGCTCATAATTAACACTGTGTGCACCTTTATCAACATCCTGATGCTATCACTTACCCTGATACATATCGACCCTGATGACTCCAGTACCCTGCTAAGAAATATGGATTGGAACTGACCTGGTTATGTATGGTATTAAACGACCTGTATATATGTATTATGAATTTACACTGTAAATATATATGGTATTAACTGACCTGTAATATATATGGTATGAACTGACCCTGTATAGTTATGGTATTATAAGGTATTTAAAGACTGAGCCCTCGTATAAGTATGTATTAACTGACCTGTAAAGTATGTACGACCTGTACTAACTAGTTAACGACCTGTATTAGTATGGTATTAACTGACCCGTGTATAAAGATGGTATACTGGTATATACTAGTATAACTGCCTGTATATAATAGTTGTATTCAATGACCCTGTATATAGTATTAGAGATCCGTAAATTGAACCTGACCCTTATATGTAATGGTATCACTGACCCTGTAATATAGTATTGGTATTAACTGACCTTATTAGTATGGTATTAACTGACCCCTGTATATAGTAATGGTAATTAGACTGACCCGTAAATATATGTTAACCTGGATATTGATAACGACCCTGTATATAGTAGGTATTAACTGACTCCTGTATATAATGGTTTAACTGACCCTGTAAATAGTATGGGTATTAACTGGACCCTGATATATAGTATGTATTGATACTGACACCCTGTTATAGTATGTATTAACTGACCCCTTTATGTATTATTAAACTGACCTGTAAATTAGGCATTACTGACCTGTATATAGTATGCGTATTACCCTGACCCTGTATATATATGGTATTAACTGACCCGTATATAGTATGGTATAGTAACTGACCCGTTATCTAGTATTGGTATTAACTTTACCTGGTACTTGTATGTATAGACTCCGTATAAGAGTATTAACTGACCCCGTATATAGTATGCTATTAACTTGACCCTGTATATAGATGGATAACTGACCCGTAATATATCTGGTATTGACCACCTGTAATAGTGTGCTTGACCTGTAATATAGTAGGTATTAATGACCCTGTATACGGTGATTAATCGACCTGTATTAGGGGGATTTAAACTGACCCTGGTATATATTAAGGTAATAATGCTGTAATAGTAGCTGAACACAGCTGCTTAATTATGGATATACACGTGATCGTAAGTATTTTAATACTGACCACTGTATATGGTAGAGTTAAGAGCTTATATAGTTATGGTATACTACGACCCTGGTATATAAGTATGGTATAACTGACCCTGTATATAGTATGGTATTAAACTGCACCCTGTAAGTAGTTACTGACCTTATGTGTATTAACTGACCCTGTATTAAGTATGGTATTAACTAGCCTGTATATAGTATGGTATTAGGGAGAGATACTGGACCCTGTATATATATGGTATTTAACTGACCTCGTATAATAGTATGGTATTAACTGACCCTGGATATAGTATGGTAATTAACTGACCCTAATACATATTATGGTATTATGCCTGAATATAGGTAACCCGTAATATGATGGTATTAACTGAATATGTATTGAGATACTGACCCTGTATATAGTATTGGTATTAACTGACCCCTTGTATATGTTATGGTATTACTGACCCTGTAAGTATGGTAT